>NW_010543437.1:397-915 GCF_000687285.1 Phaethon lepturus
AGCGGGCCGAGCCCCGCCCTTTCTCCCCATGCAAATTTCTGCAGAAGCGGCAATCTTCTAGCCTGATGTCTTCCCTACTTTTCATTTCCTGAGTTGTTTTAAGAACTTGCACCTGTGTAATAACTGAATACCAGGTTAAAATTGATACCAGCCTTCCAGGAGGTTGCTTGACCCGCCCTGGCTTTAAATGTGATCTTTGAACAGATAAATTTTAGACCTTAACACATATTTTCCTCCTTGGAAATATGCCACGTGTTTCTGACAAGCAGGAAAATACTGGATAAAAATTAATAGGAAATAAACCTGCACCACTATCAGACTTCCTTCAATGAGTTTTTTCTAGTAAGTAACTGAAAAAGGAGAGGGCGGAGGGATGGAGGAGGAGAGGGGAGAAAACGATAGCGCACCGAGCACCCGCGGACCTCAAATCCGTCTCCATCCCCGAGTCACACTAGAAATCGCACCGTGGGAGCGCAACACCCCAAATGCGTCCACGTGAAAGCGAGTGGGCTGGAAAA
>NW_010543438.1:0-6126 GCF_000687285.1 Phaethon lepturus
GCAGGAGTCGGGACCCCGGCACCCGCCCAAACTGCCTGATGTATTCCACAAACGAACCCCATATTTCTTTTTTTCCATTTTTTGTCTTTCTTTCTTTTTTTTTTTCTCTTGTCTTTTTTCCCTTCCTTTTTGGGGGGTCTGTTTTTGTCTTCTTTTTGATTTTTTTTTGGTCCGTTTTTGTCTGTTTTTTCTTCTTTTTTTTTTCTTTTTTTCCTCTTTATCTTTTTATTTTTTTTTAAGTTATCCCTGCTGTAACAAACTGAAAGCGTCAGCTCGTGCACTCAAAGGGGGACACAAAGTGCTCCTTCGCGCAGCTGCCGGCAAGCCAAAATGATCAGGCAGGCCAGATCCACAGAGCGTGTCCCTGTTCCACGGAGTGGTGGCAAAAGGGCTCCAGTGGTGTTTGTCCGGGCTCCCAAGCAGGATCCCGGCTCCAGGCAGCCCGAGATGAGCTCAGAGGACAGAGCAAGACAACCCCGGGTTTTCAGCCAGGCAGCTGGGAACAAGCAGGCTGGGGGGTTAGAAGAAAGCAGAAGAATAGCTTTGCATCCCAGGCTGTGTTTACATTTAAAATACATGTGCGTATTCAGCAAAATGTTTCGTGCTTCTTCTGCAGTCATTAGAAGTGCTACTGTAGATAAGGTTTTACTGGCAAAAATGAGAACTCTTGCCAAGATCACTTATTTTGTTCAGCTCATCAGTAGATGCTTGATCACTGATTGCCACTACACGGTGAACTTTGTAAAACATTCTGTGGTGAGAGCGGCTACACCCCATAGCTGGCACGGCCATCCTAGCAAAACTGCACCTCAACCCTCCTTTTCTAACACAGGCTACACCAAAAAAAATTACTCGTTGAAAAGAAAAAAACCCCAACCCCTCAGAAGAACCCACTATTACCAAGCCTGTGTTTTTGTCTGACTCCAGACTTTATAAAGTCAGGGTTAAGGCAAATAAAGTCACTTAACGATGAAATAATGGTGGTGTGAGGTCTCTACAATGGAAAGAATTACACTGGCAGCCAAACGAGAAACTTAGCAGGATGAGTTTTTTGGGGTGAGCATCAACAGAGTCGTCATTTTGCTCAGAAAACAGCGTGTTGCTTTTCAGGATAATTGACGATGGGAAACCTGCTATCGAAACACCAGTCTGGCCCGTCTCCAACCAGCCACAGAGCAAGCTCCCTGTAAGCTACATCCCCAAAATGCTTTTGGTGCTAAACCTGAGAAAATACCATGTAACATATGCTTTTTCTATGAGCATATTATTTCCTCAATAGCCCAGTTTCACACCCAATTTCAGCTTCTCTCATTCCGGACAGAAATGAGCGTTGGAGCATGATGTAGAAATGCTTCATCGTTTTAGTTGTTTAATTTTGCTCCCATGCTGCCATGGTCCCCCCCACCCCCCCAGCCTGAGTCACTTTGGTGTAGGCAGGTGCAGTTGCTTAAGGTCTTTAAGGAGTTGTACGGATGCAGACACTGGATACGCTAACGGGCCCACGAGGACTCTCAACCAGCGCACGCGGAGCGGCCTCTGCCCTCCCAAACCTCGCTTGATAAACGCTGAAATTGGGTGTGTTTCCCCCTCGAGCGACCGTTCGCATGGCGCTGGCTGCCATTACGAAGCTGCTGCGTCCCGGTCGCTGGGGTTCCAGCCCCAGCTGCACGTCCAGCTTGCTCCTGGCCACAGAGAGCGGATCGCAGCCGCAGCTCTGCGCCGACCGACTCCGATGGGCCAAACGCAGGTTTGTCGCTTCGAGGCCGGCTAACGCAGCCTGGACGGAGCAGGGGGACCGTGGCAATAGAAGGCACGGGGTACGGCAAGGTGTCCACTGTCTTCGTCAGGTTGGACTTGAGTATTTGGACGGACATGTAACAAATGAAACACAGCTCACAGGAGCATGGGCAGAAACGCAAGGACCCCTAATGAGAAGCAAAAGCAGGATCTCATTTACTCCGTGCCATGTGGAGAAAAATCGGTTGTATCTCAGTTACTGTGTAAGCGCCTCGGATTCCAGCGGCGGCCTCACGATGGCTATGACTTTACTAGGCCAGACAGACAGATCATCTCCTCCTGACACATCTACGATCCTCTTTCCTTTCTGTGCACATGGGGATGAATTGAGAACTGGCTGTGAGAAGCACTTGTTAAAATACCACCTTCCAGCCTGAAAGGGCGAGAGCACCCAGCGTGCCTGTGAGAGGCTCCAGCACCTCTGCTATGATAAACTCTCTCTCCTTGGAAAACACAGCCCCAGGAGTTCATGAAAATAGTAGCAAGGTGCTAATGTTGCTTTTAAAGTGCACCACACAGTACCAAACATGGGAACATTTAAGATTTTCGTTTTTAAAAATGCCATAGATTTTTTTAAATTTATTTTTAACCAGCATCCTTGACTCTGCCCATCACACCAAACACTCAAACGCCGTCTTCCCAGTTATGGAGGTTGCTCTCCGCGCTCCAACACCCAAAAAGGTCAAGATATTTTTCCCCTGAACAGTACAAACACAGCCATTCAAGGCAATCAACACAAAGGTGTTTGCCCAGTGGCGTTGGCTTTTCTTAGGTGGAAGAGTGTGGTTTTGCTTAAATGGGAAAACGAAGGACCAGATTCCCCTGAGACTCCTCTTCCCACTGCAGGGTCAGGAGCACACGGGGTTAAGTTCAGGCCACAGTGGTCAGTTTTGTGGAAATCCTTTGTTAGAAACCAGCATTTAGTCAGGAAAGGGACTGTCCTCAGGTCAAGGATGGTTAAAACAACCACATCTCACTCCCCATTTAAAGGTCAGACTCTTTTCCTCCCATCGCTGTTTAGACTTGGTTACGCTGCCTCCCCCTCCACCCACCCCTCTTCACCTCAGCATGGCCCGGGCTGTGCACAAATTACCCTCTGCCTGAAAAGGCCTCTTTGAAACTGTTCCCACCTTTTTTTTTTTTTTTTTTTGAGCTCTATTAGTTTATCCACCATCCCTGGAGTTCCCAGCACCGTGCTCCTCCTCGGAGCACCCTCCGGTGCTCTGCATGCGTCCAGCCGGTCCCTAACGCCTCCCGCTCTGCCCTGCTGCGAAAGCACGTTAACAGAAGCCGAAAGCGTGGTCAGGACTTTCAGCTTTTCCATACACGTGACTGCTAGAGCAGGTTACTCAAACAGTAACCGAGTGGGAAAGGAGGTTCCCCCGAAAGAACCCCTTCACTAAAGCTGGGGAATCGGAGATTTTCATATCGGTTCTCGCACTAATTTGCTATATGATTTGCAGCTATCAACTAGTCACTCCTCCTTTCTGTGTGAAGGTCTTCCCATCTGGAGAAACCGTCTGGGGACTCCCAAACGCTGTTGTGTGTTTTGTCTTTTTTTTAGAGCCCCCCCTGCCCAGTATGAGCAATCGTGCTCCGGATTGGGGAGGGGACAGGGAATATGGTTTTCATGTCATCTTTCCCCTTGGGAAAGCTGGAGCAGCAGAATCCTGTGAATTAAATGTATTTCAGACATGTTTAACAACCTTTTACAACCTGAGCTGTAAATCCCTAAACGCGCAACGAGATCTTCGGAAGTTGTAGGCAGCCAGCGACGCGGCCAAGCCCCTGCTTTTGGAAACCCCACCAGGCACCTTTCCCGAGGTGTGTTTGAACTTCGACCCCAGAAGCCCGCGTCCCTTTTCCGCCATCACGTCAGCACTCGGGAGCTTCGTGCCCACCGAAGGGCAGCACCGCTCGGCCGCTGGGGAGCCTTGGTCCCCCCCGCTGTGGCTCAGCTCTCCCCAGCTCGCCTCGGTCCTGGACCTCAGGCACCGCAGGAGCTCTGCATCTCACTTTCCACATCTGCAAAATGGGAATAACAGCATTCCTGAACTCAGAAGGTCCCTGTGCTCGTTAAACGTTTCAAAAGCATGCGAGAGAATCTTCAATTATCCAAAAAATCACTGCGAAGTTTCATTATTATTCCTACCCTTACATTAGAGACACATGTCCTGGTAAGTAGCAGGCATGAGGAATCATTATGCTAATTTTAGACAGAGCATCTGCTCAACGTTAAATCTGAAACTTTGTCTCGAAGAAATAATTTAAATTATTTTCCTTCAGAATTGACATTTGTCAAACAATATGTTGCGAATAGAAATCGCAGCCAACTATGAGTAATCCAAGCGAGCACATGTATTCCGCCGCGGCGAAAAACGCGCGGGGAGAGAGGTTGCTGCATTTTGGCATGGCAGGAATTAATGAGTAAAATAGCCAGGCTGATGAGCTTCCTGCTTCGGAGCCCTCTCCGCCAGCTTCTGCCAGCGGCATAGACCCCCGCCCTGGGGCTGCGCGTTCCCCGCCCGCGCCCCTTCCTTCTACCCGCGCTCCCAGCAGCCGGGGGTGCCCAGCCTGGCAGCTCCCTCCTGCCTCCTGGCTCCTGCTCAGCATCTCCCAGGGAGAGGGTCGGTGGGAAACCCGGGACCTCTCCCTTCAGCCATATAGAGACCAAATGGCCTTAAGCGCTGCTTATCGCGCGCCGGAACAAACTCCTTACGCGTCTTCAAGCACCCTCTTGCCCTATTTCCAATTTTTGCACAAGCACCTGAGCAGCTTCCCACTCGCCTTCCCGCGGTTTTGCGAAGTACCCGGGGACAGGAGACGGCATCTTCAGAGCTCTTTGGCTGGACGCTCAGCTGCCAGCCCTGTTTGCACTGGGGGAAGGGACACAGCTACCTTCCAGCACGTTTTTTCCCTTCCTTTCTGTTTTTCTGCACAACCTTCCTATTAATTTTAGGCCAGTCGTTTCCAGCATGCCTGGGGAGCCCTGGGGATCCGGAGGCAGCTTCTAAGGGTTTTGTGAGTTTTAACTAAGAAAAGCAAACACAGCGCCTAGAATCTTAAATTTGCTATGCAAATGACTGCACCCCACTGGAAAAATGTAAGATTTACAAATAAAAAAAAAAAAAAAAGGTTGGAAACCACTGACATAGACCAATATACGGTAAACACCCCAATAACCACATCGACACACGTGAAACAACATATTACAGAGAAGGTCCACACCTAGCAGAATGGGTGTTAATTTAAAAATTAAATAAGCATATTTACCATGTATTTTGGATTACACTGTATACACAGGATTCATCTCCCCCCAAAATAGTGCAAAACTAGAAGTTCCATACTGACATAGACCAATATACGGTAAACACCCCAATAACCACATCGACACACGTGAAACAACATATTACAGAGAAGGTCCACACCTAGCAGAATGGGTGTTAATTTAAAAATTAAATAAGCATATTTACCATGTATTTTGGATTACACTGTATACACAGGATTCATCTCCCCCCAAAATAGTGCAAAACTAGAAGTTCCATTTTGCTTTTAAGAGGTTAAATGGTCATGAATTGCCATCGTAGTGTCTACTGGGTAAGTTCTTTTGAATTCTGCTCAGTAGAGCTCCTAAATCCCATTAGAAATCGCTCGTCTCAAATATCCTCAATGTCTGTTTGTAAAATCAGCCACCAATCCCCGAGCCATCTCCTTTTTGGCAGTACCATATGTATATAGTCCAGAAGTATTTGTCAGCGTTTTAGACAGAAAATGTCATAGAAATAGCCATCAGAATTCAGTCATGCTGCCTAAAACCTGTTTCTCCTTAATTTTGACCCTGACGACGCTTTTCAAGTAATCGCAATCATTTCTGACTGTGAAATTATCCACTGCCCCATGCAAATATCCTCCTTAGATGCATTTTACCTTAAGCGCAGTACAGCAAAGGATGGCCTCACCATGAAGTCCCAAGCAGGGAGAACGCGGTGCCATAACCCCCGAGGCCCCCGGGAGTCGGGGAGCAAAAGCCATATGTGGCGACCAGCAGCGAGATGGGGCTTCCAAGCACCAAACAGGAAACCCAGCAAAAGACATTAATAACTAACAAAAGTATAAAGAAAACACTCCAAGGGTGGGGGAAGTAATAGAGAAAAAAAAAATAGCACGCACCCCGGAGAAAGCCTGGGCGCAAAAGGAAACACAGGGCTTGACCTCCCCACCAGTGTCCATTCGCTCCCAGTTTGCTCCAGTGCAACTGAGAACTGAGTTAACGCCCACAAGGTTTTTGCTCCATCCTCCCTCATCACGTGCTCTGCTGCCTGGTCACGC
>NW_010543439.1:0-5502 GCF_000687285.1 Phaethon lepturus
CCCTGCGAGCCCGGGCGAGCCTGGCCGCTTGCGGACACCAACCACGCAACGGCCCTGCAAACCGTTTACCAAAAAATCTTTGAATATTAAATGAAAAATTCAGGAAGGTCAATTAAATGGTTCATGGATATTTAATAATAGGGAAGACGAGAAAAATAATCAAATAAATTACTTGTTCCAAATTATCACTCAATTTTACCTGTAGTTTATTACTGACTCAGATTAATGAATGTTGAAAAGATATTACTCTTGTATGAATATTCAGACTTCGCTACCTGATTGCAATTTTTTAAATGAAAAATGCAGTATATCAATTCTTGATGAATTTTTTAATAGAGTCAAATGCCAAATGCCTCAGTAGCAGACCTATCATTTAAAGAGATCACATTGGTATACCAGCCTATGGAGAAGTTCCCCGCTGAAAATACAGGACACCAAACAATTGCTAACACGGGGGAATTAACTGGGGAATGCAGCTCAGGCGGGCGCAGGGAACACACGCATTTCTCCATCGAGCTCACCACACTTCAGCTGCTTTATGTTATAAATAGTGATAACTGTGAAAAGACCTAACCCTCCCCTCAGCGTTTTGTGGGCTTATTTTATTCATTTTCACCTTCAGTAAAGAAGCATTTGCCAGGGAAAATGCTTTTGTACTTAGCAAAAAATAAAGCCTGTGACTCACCAGGGAAGCTGAGTGGGAAAGGTCACCAACTGGCTTCTCTATAGCAGCAGACATTTATTTTATCGTTGTAGGACCTGAACTTGTTCATGTGATCATCCAGCTTTAGATTTTAATAGACAGGATTTGGCGAAGGTGAGAATCTTGTGTTTCTTCAGGGAGAAGTAGAAACGAGGTGACAAACAGCATGCTGTTCAGTGCCAACGCTGATTTGCTTACCCAGAGATTGCTAAATGAGTTTATTCCATTTGCTTAGCTCGGGAAGTGGACCAAACCAGAAACCCCGGGATGAGTAACTCCAGAATAGCATGTCCTGGGGAAACTCCTCATTAGCCCAGTAACGATTAGTTTATACCTGTCACCAGCTGAGTTTAACCCCCTCCAGGTGAGATGAGCTCCCTGCCCGGGAGTCAGACCCCTTCTCCTGCAGACCTGTCTCTGAGAAGCCCCTGACTCAGGCAGCACCTTCCTGACCAGACGCCTCACGTAGAGCATGAGGAGCCCTCAGAAGGTCCTTGGAGATTTACAGTTCAAAGCAGACAGGAAAAGCGTGACCCGTAGCTCCTCCAGAGCAAAAGCGTACTAAGACTTCTGCAGAACTTCCACCTTTTCGTGTGGGGTCACGGCACGTGGTGGCGATACCTCGCCCGAGATTTATTTAGCTATGGGAAAATTATCTTTGCAAGGCATGCTGTTCATTTATTTACGTGGGAAGGTGGGTGACTAATTTCCTCGGTTCCTTTGGAAACCCCAGTCCTCTCAATAAAGACAGCCGGCGTGTTTACGGCTCTGCGACAGCTACACCTTGTAAACCGTGTCCTTCAGCACCGCGCTCGCCAGTTGGGCTGCTGGAAATAACAGCTCTCAAGAGTTACATAGGAAGCAAAATTTCCTCCTTCAAAGCATTATAAAGAAAGATAAAATGACTTACTTAAAGCCAACCTTGTCTTCACGATGATTTAAATTAACTCGCTTCTCAACTGGAACTGGCTGTGAATACAGCACAGCCACGTACCGCAGCGTCGGGGATGCAAACTCATTCATAAAGCTGTTCCAATAATGCGATGGCCTTGGGCCACATGGCCACGGCTTTCTTCAATGGACTGGCCTTAGTAAGAAAAAGATTTAAAGAAAAAAAATGCATTTACTAGTCCCGTTTTTCCCTCCAACACCTGAATTGTCTTTGGAATCTGCAAAGCCGAATTGTTCTGCCCTCTAAGGTTTTTAATAACTTCCACTCGTTAGTGAAATGCTGAGTTAAATGGGAAAGCTATTTAAGCTCAAAGGCATTTTAAACTCATGACAGTCATCTTAGACCCTTATCAGCCATTTCATAGATATATCGTATATTCATAGCTACTTACATGCAGAAACTTCCATAACTTGCATGCATGTTTATACATACACACATTATCTACTGAGCAATTAAGTAACTAAATCTCTACAATAAATACATTGTGAATGCCTTATCTAATTACTCTGCCGCATAAGTCATTTGTTCAGGCAGGGTTTTTTCTTACTTTCCTACCTTTTACATTAATCGTACCCCTAATGAAGAGGAACTCCTTAGAACGCATCTCATACAAGTTTGGCATCGGGACCAAACCACAGAAACACCTTCATTCGCTACTTTATGTTCTCCAAATCGCAGATTACTAACAAGGAGCGAGGCTCCTTTCCCTTCTTAATCTTTGTTCTTGTTTTATTCTTCTTTATTCTTATTTTATTCCTTACCTACTAATATTTCTACCATGGAAGCTCCCTCCTTTTCTCATACCATTCCAGATGCTCAGAAGATCCTGTCAGGTACTGCAACACGCCCAGATTTTCCCATTTTCGCTGCAGAAGGGGATGTATGCAAGCGGGCAAAGGCGCGTGGGGCCGCGAGGCAGAGCTGGGGGGACCGGCCGTGCTGCCTGCAGGGAAGCGGGGTTTGGAAATCAGGGGGGCCTTGAAGAAAAACCCCGGCTGGCAGGAGCACAGCTCTTGTGCCAAGCTTGTTGCTCCCCGCTGTGCTCAGCCCAGGAGGACTCAGCTGAAACCGCTTGAACAGTTTTAATCACAGATTTTTTTTTTTTTATGGCTCTGTGCAGACTGTTCTTTCCTCTCGCCCCAAGCCCTGGCTTTTCCAATGGTTTAGTACCTTTCCTACAGGCGAAGGGGTAGCTTGCAGATCTGCAGCTTTCAGAACCACTCAAACCTTTTCTTTACTATACATCTGTCACAGCAGCTCCTCCTGTTTCTCAAGATTTTTTTGACTGCTCGGGGTTGCCCATTTCTCCCTCTCCCAGGCCGTGCTGCGGTGGCACACACCAGGCATCCCATCCCCTCTTCTGCAGCCATCTCGCTTTGGCCAGTATTTCATTGCTTTCCTCCCCAGAGAAACCAGCATAACCTTCTGGCATTGGGCTCTTATTCCACTTTTTCAGACAGACACACCAACTGCACTTAATTTTTGGCCAGAATTACCTCTTTACCTCTATCACCCAGAAATCAGGCAGCACCTCTCACGCACTCGCTTGTGTGTCATGTGCCAAGATGTTTCTACCCAGCTCTTTAGTCCATTCCTCTTCCTCCATCGCTTGCTCTTTCTATAGAATTGAGTCTGTAACAAGTTTTTCCGTAAGCCCCACGACTAACACATGAACTATGTTTTATGATGTTGCCTGATGCCCAGATTTCTCCATCTGCTGGTTTTTTAGCCAGATGCTACTGCAAAACAGTTTTTGATGTCCAAGTTCTGCCTGCTTTGCTTTTAAGACAGCCCTTTCCTTTAACCAACTTCTTTTTAATAAGTGTTTTAGTATTTAATTATCTCTGAGTTTTCTCTCCCATTGTAAAATCTAGTTGATTTTACAGAGGCCGAGAGAGATGCAAAAGGCTCAGCATTTCTGCAGGTATCACATGAACCTCACTGTCTTAAAAAAAAAAAAAAATCAAACTAGGTCAAAATGAGAGCCGGGGTGGGTGATTCGTGGTTGCACAAGAACCTTGGGAACGTGGAGAGCGATGGGGTCAGACCCCTCATTAGGAAGCATAGGTGGGTGCAGCAAAGCTTGCACCTCAGAACGCCTTAAAAAGGAAACGGGGACATACAGCAAGTCATATTAGTCCACATCCAGATTCGGCTTAAGCAAGCACAAATTGCCCAAATGGGAAAATTATACGCTAGTTCCTTAACGGTTGGGATGAGGTAGAAATCGGTCTGCCCATTTCTCCCCCACTCTGCTCCACACACCCGGCGATTCCAAGAAATTATACTTGATAAATGCCTTGTTTTCTTCATGCTGGTGTTCAGGTGTCGCTGAAGTAGGAGAGCAGGGAATTACAGCCCGTGCTGCTGCTGTTATTATTATTATTTGGCAGTAATTCCTCTAACTTTCTTCCTGGGAGAAAGACTGAACTAGCTGGTCTCCTGCTCCCAAGGTCATCCCACCAGAAAATATTAGCTATTTGCTTCTATTAGTTTCAATTATCGAGGTACAGAAAACCAAATAACAGCCAATTTACAGTTACTTCATGGCTTGCCTTAAGTGCGGGACTGGAACACTTACCCCAAAGCACGGGTAACTACAAGACAAGGTCTCCACAAAACCTGCCAGCACCAGGAGGAGGACGGGGGGACCTTCCCCTGCGCCCCACTCCCCAGACAGGCTTGGGGGAGGCTCAGCCCTTCCATTTTTCTGTCCTTTCTGTAAAAAGGGGCAAGTCAACATACGGAGGGGCCCAGCGGATTAACTCCTAATACAATTACCACTCTTTTGGCCTCCTTCATAGTCTTCAGACGGTGTGAAATAAGTAATTTTCCACAGTTTTACAGGTACAATATACACACTCCCGACAGCTGCTGATGCATTCCCATGCCACTGCTTCCCTTTCGACTGCATTATTTAAATCCTTTCTGACGCATTGTAACACAACATCTGGCCCCTCTGCCTAGCTGTGTAGTAGTGGGCGGTGTGTTATTGGTTTAAAAGACGAGGGATATTTAATTTCAAAGTGCAAGCAGTGGTCATTAGATACCCTTAGACAAATTACCCCACAACCTCCATAACTTCTCAGCCCAAGCAGACAGCTCTATGCCACAGCCACATAAAAGGCAGGGTTAGAGTGAAGGACCCATCCTGCAAAGAGCAGACGTGGTCTCCAGTGGGGAGCTCCTCCGTGGGAGCCCTGGAGGGACTGAAGACGGGCGTTACTGACAGCCGGGCTGTGAAAGTCAGAGCGACGGTATCCGCGAGGGGAACGGGAGCACACTGCGTCCTCCAGGTCTCTCGTGCTTTGAGTCCGCTGCCCGTTAAGTCAGTGCCTTAAAGCCAGCTCAGAATTCAGTCCCAGTCAAGAACTCGGAAAACATACGAATCACTTAAAGCATCTAATGATTTAAACATTAAATGGTTTTGAAGATCATTTTCCTTTTGGCTTTATCTTTCTCAATGTTTAACCTTGCTGTTCCCATCTCCAATTGCTCACCAATTGTGATCCCAAGAGCTAGAAGCATCTTGAAAAGAAAGGGCAAGGGAGGGGAGAAGCCCCCTTTGCACCTCCTTCCCCCAGGAGCCAGAACTTGCTGAAGAAGCAGCACATTAACGGTCTCAATATTTGCAATAAAATGGTGCAAACCAGCAGCGTCAGCAAGTAAGAGTCCCTTTACATTTCGTGGTAAAGCAGCACATGCTAGCTGTTTGATGCCATCATTTTACTGCAAGAAAGACTATATTCACTGCAAACTATCTCCTGAGAAGAGCTATGTGAACCCAGGCATCCCAAAAGAAGCGAGGTCTTCTTTGGGAAAAGCTGCTTCTTTTTACACACTCTTT
>NW_010543439.1:5533-15278 GCF_000687285.1 Phaethon lepturus
TTGCAAAAAGAATAAGGTGTCTGGACCTGTCCCTGAATATACCTTAGTACAAGTATTAAATCAACTACAAACTCAGCTGGAAAATGCTGCTGCCCTGCTCCACTCCTCCAAGCGGTGATATCCTCGCATAGGCAAAAAAGAAAAGCAGTTTTTCCTGAAAATTCTCAAATGGAAAGGTTTCACCCTTTCCTTCCTTTCAAAACATTTTTCCTGTTTTCTTGCAGTGATACGAAGGGTGCCTCTAGGGCAGCCTGCTGACTCTCTCTCTCACAGACAGCAGGAACAAAGACTTTTTGCATGTAGTTCAGAGATATTAGGCAAGAGCCTAAACACCAGCTGGACACCACGACCGGTACCTCTGTGCTTTCCCTCACCCCGCACATACGCACCTCGCTCTGCTGGTGGGTAGCTGTGTCTCTGCAATACTGTCCTGCTTCCCTTCGGCATCCTTTTCTTCCTCCTTATACCAAGGAAAAAGGGCACTGGTAATAAACTCTCTACCTGCCTCCCTCTCAACTTCCGTTTTGGCCTTTTAATGAAGGCCATTTTTGTTTTTAACTAATGGATATTAAAACCCAAAACAAAACAAAAACACAGAAAAAAATCCCAGAAAAATCCCAGCCAGAGAGAAAGCATCACCTCGTCTTCAACAAGTCATCCATGTGAAAGACAGGTTAATGAGCACACCACGAAGAGCACTGCAAAAGTCATGTGTGTCCCTCCATTTTGTGGGTTTTTTTGTTTGTTTGTTTGTTTGGTTGTTGGTTTTTTTTTTTTGTTTTGGGTTTTTTGTTTTTAGAATTCAAAAAAATCAATCTTTTGGAACGGATTAAATTATATGAAAAGCTCACAATAGGATATGTCTGTTGTTTGGTCTTCATGAAACAAACTTGAATGTCAAGCCATTGGATGTCAGGGGATGTCCCACTTTGAGACGAAGCTCAGAGCCGAACCAGTTCCTCCATGGTTTGGAAGGTCATGGTTCCTCGTGGAGGAAGGGCTGGGCTGTGTTGGTTTCTCCCGGCACAGAGGAACGATCATCTCGCCACATCCGGGCTCTGCTCTCGGCTCCCTGGCAATTGCCCGGCACGGGGGAAAGCCTGTGCATCCCGCTCCCCCCGCGGGAGAGACCGGAGCAAGGTACGTCAGAAGCCCTGGAAGGAAAGAGAGGGAAAAATAAGAAATCAACAGAGAGGGCAGAAGACGCGAGGTGCTGATTTGTGGTACAGCCGCGGTTAGTGCCGCCGAGGCATGGTGCTTACGATAAGCTGGCAAAGGTTAGAAATCCCCCAGGCGCAGGGATGCGGTGCCAATATTTACACGGGCTCCTCCGAGTGTTGCGCTCCGGCGTGCTCATGGGCTGCGTTGTGTTCCTGGCGGGAACGAAGAAACCCGCGAAACTGCACCATCACCTGAAAGGCAATGCTCTCCCAGCTGCAACTCAGGAGAAAAAAAAAAAAAAAGAAAAAAAAAGAAAAAACAAAGACCATTTAAAGTGCAGATTCCACAGAAAACACCAAGATGGTACAGGTGGACGGAGGTGACGGTGGTGTGCTCCCTGTGCTTTGCGGGTTTTGTTTATAGGGAAAGCCTCACAGACGAGTCGGAAGATATCGTATCTGGAACACTTTGGCAATCGTTTCTTTCAGACGTCATCTGGAGCATTCTGTCCAAACAGCTTTGAAACTCAGAATTAACTATATTAAACACAGGCACAAATAAGCATTAATAAAGATAGGTTTGTGCATGTAGAGAGAGGGCAGCTGCAATGGGGAGAAGGAAATCATTCTCAGCTTGTCTGGTTGAATGTAAGTATTGGGATGGGGTCTCAAAGGTACTCAAGATCAGGTAGCTGATAAACTGTTTATCATACAATGAGATTTTCCATTTTAGCACTGAAGGTATTTTTACTGGAGAAACAATAAAAATAGGCTTTTAGCCTCATTTATCCTCGCTATGTTTGGACATTTTCAAATTTTTTTCCCAATTTCTTTTTTTTTTTCAATTTATTGTTGCTTTATTTTCTTTTATACAAAACACTTAGAAATCCCTGCAGGTTCTGGTGAGCTTTCATGGCCATTTGCACATCTTACATTAGAAAACTCTAGAGATTATACTGATTTTCAGTAATGCCTGCCCTCAAAATAGTTTACAGTTGGCTTTATAACTATCCAATATTGCCATAGCATTCTCACCATTACCACACTGCCCCTACTGCAAATATCACTGCCATCATTATCCAGTTCGCAACAGCAAAATTGAGTTTCAACTGCTCCCACAACATGTAATGTATTAGAATAGGTAAAACTTTGTAATACACCATGAATATCAGTGGGAGTTTGAGGTAAACTTAAGAAAGGAAACATTTAGATTATACTCCTAGGCAAAAAGTGCGTGCAAATAGCAAGATTGATTTGCCTACCCAAGAATTTACCACGGGAAATGGAAAAGAGTTCAAACACTCAGCAAACTGAAAATGTACTGTGGCTAAGGGAAAGGGAAACATCAGAGGGGGCAATCCCAAGCTCAAGCTGATGAGCTTCGATTCAATTTTTTTTTTAATTTCTAGATTTGTTTATTCTTGCCTTCTTTGGGCAATGGAAAAGTGCAGTACTAGAGGTATTCCTAAACTGATTTTTCTCTAAATGTTTTTCAAATTATCTGCAGTCTAGGGAGCGTGATAGATATGAATTATAGCTCCTAGTATTGAAATACCAAAACAAATTATTAGCATATAAAAATTGATATGATCTATTCAGATGCGTTACTTTGAAATATGGTACATAGCACCGTGCACCTATCTTGAATCATAAAACTTGTCAAAGGTACCAAAAGTTTATTGCCTTGGAAGATTCATGCAGCAACACTGGAACACTTGATTTAGGTCTGAACAGTTTTTATAATTCTTGCAGGCATGGAAGTATTTCAGATTTATTTAAATACAGAAAAAATAATTTAAGAAAACAAAGCAGCTTTTTCTCCTAATCAGATGAGATAGAAATTCTTTCAAACCAGTCTAAGGGCCGAATTTTTCATTTTTCTTCCTATAGTTGTATACTACAATAAATCTTTCCACATGAATTAATTTCTTAAACGTAACGGTTATTTATTAACACAACAAAGCATGTTGTCACAACGGTAAGGTACAAGCAGCAAGTCTATTATACCCAAACTACGTAATGACACGTATTTGTTCAACTGTCTGTGCAATGCAAAGCTGCCAAAGTGTGTGATGCCTCCCGCGGCCCCCTGCGCTTTGCTGGCTGCCGCTGCCCCCCTGCTCCCATCGGAGCTTCCCGCGGTCGGGAGCGGCGTCGCCTTCCCGGACCTACCACCTTCCCTCCTAGAGCTGTGACTACCTGCCATAGTTCGAAGAAAAAAAACCCGGTTTCTTTCGCTACCGTAGCCCAGATCGAGTTTTTATTGTGTGACCGAGGAAAAAAATTACAATAGGAAATATTCTTGATACAACAAAAGTGTGAAACAGAGAGAAACAGCAGCAAACAGGACGGGCCCTAATTACAAAGTCTCCGGCAACGCAATTCCTGTGCATCTTGCGACACCATCACGGCCGGTCCCGTAACAGCCCCAGACTGGGAATTACCTTCCGTTCGCATCACTTCTGATCAACTCTCAGGCAAACCAAAATTCAAACTGCTGTTCCTAAAATGTATGCTCTCCAACACACTCAGCTTTTCCTAGATATAGATGTGCTTCCAAGCACAGAAAGCCAGTGCATTTGGAGTGGGATCTGTTCTAGAGGCCATGCCTTTTTCTGCAATGATTAAAAAGATTAACTTCAGTTGTCAGTAACTGCAGTGAAAAGCTCTGAAGGCTCAACTCTTAATTACAAAGGGAAACACAAAAATGGGGCAATTAACCTTTTTCCTGCTAACAGCAAAAAGGCATGGCTGGAGGCTCCTGTGTTTATTACGGAGAAAGAAAATCTTTGGTATCTGCAGTGAACTTCTCCCTTGATGCTGACTGTGCCTATGAGAGGGATTGGCATGCTGTTGATTTTATTGCCAGATAAAATGCCATTCACAAACCCAGCAAGTTAGAGGCTACAAAGAAATTCCGATCTTTAACACCTTAATACCTTAATTTCACCTGTTTGAAGTGCACAGACACAGCGTCGGTACCGCGCTCAGCTGCGGCTACGAGCCACCGCACGCCGTGTCGGTGGGAGACACGTGGAAGCCGAGTACGAGCCAGTCTCCACGTTTCAAAGTACAAACGTCTCACGCGAACCAGCATTTGACACATACAGATTTATTTAGCTGCCCAGTAGAGGAAATTGTCTTTTTCCCCCCATTTTTGGTGGCTGCAGAATTCGGGCAGAATAACTTCCAACGACCAGCTGAAGCTCATTTAACAGGTACTGGGTTCATCGCACTCGCGTTTACCTGTTAGGATCGGGAGCGGAGGACCGTGTCTCCGGCAACGCACCCGGAGCTGCGGCTGCGCAACGCCCCTCGCCGCTGGCAACGCCAGCAGCCATAAATGATTTATTTCGCTAGGACCTGAGCTGTAAATACAAATGTAAGGGACCTCCAACGTATCCAAGTATTGCTTGTGAGAACGTTACAAGGAAGACAGCTTGTAGGAAGAAATTAAAACTGTGAATATTTATTTTGAGTCATTGAAGGCCACTGGCTGGAGGAAGGCTTGCGGAGGACAGAGCCCTGGGCAGCCAGCTGTCAAAAGTCACTAAATCCAATCTGTAGAGAAGTCCTAGACAATGATCTGAAGCCAATTTAAAGACTTTAACATATGTAAAGTGTATAAGGTGGGAAAAATCTCTTTTTTCTACATACTGCATAGCTGCAAAGGTTTTTAAAATTACCAGAACCCCATATTACGGTGCAAAACCATATTGTTATCTCTATGTTAGACCTGTAAAATGGGGTACACCATCACAAAAGATATAAATGTAAACACTGTAAGAACTAAGAGAATCTCTCAACAGTTATTGTTTTGACGTTCTCCTATAACAAAGTTAGGGCATTACAAAAACCCAGGATATACCTCCACCAGAAGATACTTGCCAGAAATACCTCTGAGGGATTCCAGGTTTTATTTCAGGTGCTCAGGTCCTCAGCTCTTATAACAGGAGACAGAGCTGCGGGGATTGCCGGAGATGATGGCAATTGGTGCCTAGTGCCGCGTCTGTCCTCTTCTGTTTTAACCAAAGAGCTGCCAAAGGAAGCCGAGAATTTCCTCAAAGATCAACGCAAGTTTAACCACAGAGCTTTGGTCTAAGGCCAACACTTGTTCTTTCAGGCAAAAAACTTTAGCACCAAGCATATGGCAAATGCTATCTCCCTCCGGATCAATATGTTATCCTATGGTTTACGGGAGTGAAGTATATCCAACCTGTCTTCTCAGTTGGTCACAGAACTTCTCTCGGTTGCAGCACGCTGCTAGACATCCGTGCCTCCATGCTAAAGCAAACTTTACAGTAATGCAATAAAGGTGCAGAAGCACAGTCCTTGGCAGATGTCAAAGGCTAATGTAATTTCATGAACATATGAATATTTCAAAAGCCACTAGAAAACTGCTTAATGTTTGGCTGCAATGTACTTTTCTTTGGCCAGTCTACTCCACTGAAAAAGCTATGGTTTAGAAATGTTTTAATGCCAATTGATGCTTCTGGGAATTGCACCGCAAGGAAATGTGTCACCAGGTCTCAGTCTCCCTTTGGCCTGAGCATGTGAACGTACCACACGTACGTTGTTGTTGTTTTGTTGTATGTTTGCAGCAACAGCCACAGTGCATGGTCGTAGCACAGCAGTTGTTCCACCAGGTCTCCTACAAGACAGGAAAACCTTTTCAATGAGTCTGCAAATTCTGAACCTTGAGAGAAACAACAGCATCTGTGAGTCTATAGAAACTTCACAAGGTCTTCTGGGAATTCCCATGGAGCTCTGATTTAAAAAAGAAAAAAAAGTGGACACTTTTCTAAAACTCATTTTATTTTAATCATATTGTTACGCTAGTTATCTAATCAGAAGATTACAGCGATGTTCTCATACTGTTGCAGACTAGAGGGGCACACGGGCACACCTAAGCCGAGCTGTGGTACAAGCCTTTGTGGGCTTATTTGATACATGGAGTCATACCTGTAGTCCTTAATTTCTAGCTGCTTATGTTGATGTGAGGACATGCCTATTTATCACAAAGAGATAACTTATTTATGTAGTAGAGCTTTAAGTTCTCTGAGGTCATGCAGTGTGCTATATACAATAAATGCACAGTATTCCAGTAATTAATAATAAGTAGGTTTGGTATCATTTTGTCCACTCTTCCTCCCCACTTCTACTGACCTTTGTGGCAATTCCTTAAGAAAATTTAAATGTTCCTCTCTTTTTGCAGCTTGATTTCCATATGTTTATCATCTGTAATTGCAGCTTGCTCACAGTAATTAAAATAACACGACACCTACTTGTTAATGTAGGCAAGAAAAGTCATTTTCTCTGTCATAATTTCAAAACATTTGTTCAAATTGTAGCCACAAAGAATACACACATGTTAACGTATTAGGTGCCAACCCCACCTCCCTCTGTATGACTCAAGAGAAGCAAGCGCCAGCTTGATCCAGCAATGAATTTGGTGGATAAAACAAAAATCTGTCACAGTAAAAGCCAACATTTGTTCTTTCCTAATGTATAATAAATGGTAGTGTGATAAATATTACATTTTCCTTCAGATCAAGAGAGTAGGCTCTCTGTCCTTTAGGGACACACAGAGCAGGGCTCCCCAGAGCCACTGGGCACTGCTGCCTGGCAGGTCAGGGCCAAAGTTTAAGGAAAGCCAGGGCTCCAACAAGCAAAAGACAGCCAAGGGAAGGTTTTTGGAAGAGTACTAACTTATTGGTTTACATTTTGCTTGCCCTTACAATCACAAAGTTACCCAACTGGCTGATATTTCACAGGATGCAGTCAAAATTAAGATGATAGAAGCTTTAGGGTAAATTAATGAACCAATTAATATAAACTCTTGTCTGAAGGAGGCAATAAGACCTGAATTAATCATGGCTTGAACATCCCCCTGAATTTGTTCGTGCAGCACAAGACCATGTTTACCACAGAGAACTGAGAATAAGGTCAGCTTTAAAGCAAATATTGAAGAAATGCAAAATAAAAGGATCTTTATCATTTAGTTGCTCTCAGGAGGCTTTATTTGTTGACACAAACCGTAGCCCAGTCATTTTGCCACACACAACAATCGTCATTCATCTCCTGGGTCACACCACATTTCCCATCCTTTTAGGTCGAGTCTTGGGATTATTGATCCCATGAATCAAAGTGCACGGGCATCGCTGCTGCCTCCGAGCTGCCGCCACGCACAGGGCTGCTGGGCGGGACGGAGACGAATGGATCTGTTCTCAGTCTGCTCCTAAGGGACAGGAGGAAACAGGGAAATTAGTGAATTAAGTATTTTTCTAAATGGCTGTCAACTCCCTTCCAGAGTCAAGTAATGAAGTCAGTTCTCTCTATTTTTTTCTTTTAGTCAACCTGAATGGTGGTGAACTCGAGCCTGAAAATATGTAAAAGCCCAGCAAACTTTGGAGGGTGGTGAGTCATTGTTTAAAATCCCATCAGAACAGAACAAAAGCTTAACAATTATCCTACAGTGCATCTTGTCCTCCATTAGCCTCTGAGCTCAAACTGTGCTTATTTCAAACAAGAAAAAAAACATAATATGAGACTTAGAAATTAAACTTATTTGAAATCATGTATTTTGTGCCACCCATTAATTTGGCTCTTAAAAATTTGGAGTATTTAATCTTATGTAAAAGACTAAATTTTTTTCAAATATTGAAGGAAATTTAAGAAGCAGGAACATAAAAATAAAACCCAAACAAATCACATGTTTTCTCTTTGGCAGGGAACAGAATATACAGAGAAAAATTAACATGAACTACAAACTAACGATCCAAGATTTGTGCAGCCCCATACATTTATGTAACAGGTCTAATTAGATAATGTTAGCTAGCACTTCCAAATGTGGTATGGCAGCTACATACAGACTGGTGAGACACAGCACACACACCAACAAGAGAAGTCATCAAAATCCCAGATGTGTTTGAGACTCTCCATACCGCAATGCCGTAACGAATACTCTCTTCCTCTGTATATTTACAGCACTAATGTCTGTTATGAAATGTTTACAGGGAAGGGTGAAAGACCACCAACTTACTGAGAAAAGCAGAAGTTATCACATGCCATTTCTCTGACAAAAAGACTAACCCTTAACAAGAGAGACGAGCTGCCTTTTGCTGTGGCTTTGATCCGCGAGGAGTCATGTATAATGTAACAGTGCTGTGGCTAATAGCAACAAGAAATAATTTACTCCTCTTTTAATGGATACATACTCCTCTCTGTTTTCTCAGCATATTAAAAGAGCTCCCAGCAAGTGATCACTCCTGCTTGGAGCATGCGTTATCCGTACCACTGATCTGCGGGAAGTTTGCTCAGAGGGCCTGGGCAGACGTGCCAGGAGCAGCAGGACTGGACACGGGAATAGCGAGTGCTGCTGAAGAACACCTGCATTTCTCCCGCCGTACAGGTTTCCTAGGGTTTCTGGAAGCATTGAACCTCTAGTAAAATAGTCTAAGAAATAACATACTGAGGTCCTAAGCCTTCCCACCACCAGAGAGTAATGCACTTTCTTTCACCACTGGAAGTATTCAAAAAATGTGTGGATGTGGTGCTTCAGGACATGGTTCAGTGGGCATGGTGGTGTTGGATTGACAGTTGGACTTGATGATCTTAAAGGTCTTTTCCAGCCTGAATGGTTCTGTGATTCTTTCTCCTCCCTGAACACTGCGGTAAGCAGTGTGACTCTTGGGAAGATCTTCTTGCATTATTTTTGTCAGTGCATGGATACCTCTCCTACTTTGAGTTAGGAGCAACTGCTGGAATCTCACACGAGGCAGGGACGTACCTGGATGCAGGAAGCCGGTGCCTCTCCCGCATGCCGTGCGATGTATGCTGGCAGTGAGCTTCAGCAGCACAATGTATTTTGACAGCTCTCACAGACTTGTGCCTTGAGGATCTTACGAGAAAATGGCTGGCTGTTTCTTTACAGCACAAAACATGTTACCTGAGAAGATAAATTCTGTTAGGCAATGAAATGTGCTTCATTCCAATAGTCAAAACATTTTCAGCATTTTATTTTTTTTTAACTCTGTTTGGTGGTGAGATGGCCTTTCTTCATTCTTTGAATACCTCCAAGGAGGAAATAAAGTCTGCAGTTCCCCAAATATTAAAGGTAAGTGGGTAAAGACACAGACCTCAGCAGAGGGATTGCGCAGTCTTGCGGCTATGATCGTGTTATCGGATGCAGAAACGCAGAGCAGCTAGGGCAAATGGTGCTGGCAGAGGAGAATACAAGAGCCCCGGGAGGCTCCTGCGGCCCAAGGCTGCGGGTAGGACCTCAGGACACAATCTAAACCCTGCAGCGTCCTACCACCGGCGGTTAAGGGAAGTAATGTGGGTATGCGCCTGCTGCTTGTAAAATACCTGGCTGGGACTTGATCAAAAGCAGTTTCAGTTAAGCGAAAATGAATTAGAAAAAAAATAAACCTGTCTTTTACCCCAGCCTTACTGGGATCTCGCCTTTGCACAACACCAGGGATACAAGGCACAGAGAGAGAACAAAGAGCCCAAGGGTTTAACGCGAGGGCGTGAGTTTCTCCACAAGCTGCCCCCGAACGTTCCCTCACACGCTGTCCCTCGCG
>NW_010543440.1:0-4472 GCF_000687285.1 Phaethon lepturus
CCAGCACCGCGGGCCAGGGCGCGGCCTCGCGGGTTCGAGCCTGGGCTCAGTGGAGCTGAGCCTGCCGGGCTTTGACTGCTTTTGCGGTGGCAGCATCCCCGCAGCTACCTTGGCCACTTGGGTGCTGGGGCCGCGCGCTCACCCCTGGGACACCGTGCGATGTGCCAGTGCAGTACTTGCCCTATCCTGAACTTGGACAAATGTTGACGGTTTCAGGGGAGGGGGATTCCCACAGGGGGTGTTTTCTGAAGAATTTTGTATAAAATGTTGATTTAATCATTGCAAGCTTAACTAGAATGATTTCTACATGGAAAGAGAGCCTTGTGACGACCCAGGACGTTCTGCCCCATCTAGTTTTAGCATTCTTCCAATTCACCATAAGTCGTGTTTGTTTTTCTGGACTTACTTGGCTGCTGGTAATTAATTACAAGTTGTTCTCGTTTCTTTCTGCTTAATTCTGAAATGGGAGATACTCGTGTACCTGTGGAGCTTTGTGCAGCAACATCTCGCCTTTCTCTCTCCAGGGCGCGTGTGCATTGTCCGTCCCAAATTATCCTCTCCCTGAGTGAACACAGTAAGGGTGTTGCAATTTTCTGCTCCTTGTGGGACGATGGCTGGGGAACGTGATTCCGAGTGATTGCTGTTCTCTGCAGCAGGCACAATGTTGCTTTTTGTTAGTGGTGTTAAACGCGAACCAAACGTCTGTGTTTTCACTTGGTCCCTGTTCCAAAACCCATGACAGACCGTTCTGGTTTTCTGTGGATCGGTGTCATTTCTTCTCTTGAGCAGGGAGTTTCCTTGGCTTTGTTCTGCACGTTGGGCAGCTGTGCACGTCTGCCTCATCCATAAAACACAAAGCTCAGGTATCAACCCCGCTTGGAAACACCTCTGCATGAGCTGTCCCCGCCTGGCTGTCACGACAGACAGTCTCCCCAGCATGTGAGTGTCATGACAGCCCCCAGGTTCTGTGTGTCATTTCAGATAACCCGAGCCACTCAGCCGCGAGCGGTGCAGGAGCCTCTGGCTTCCAGCTCGGCTGCGCATTCATGCTGGTGACCTCCCTTGGCTCCCGAAGCGCCGGCTGGGGCAGCGGGAGGACTCGGCTCCCAGGTCCACAGTTGTGTCGGACCCCAGTTCCTGTGAGGGCTGTGGACGTGCAGTGCTGACGCCGCAGCACGGAGCGCAAAGTGCCAGTGCCCAGAGGCACCGGCTGGCCGAGGCCGGTGTGGTGCTCGGTGGTGGTGTTAGGGTGGGTGCTCTGCGCTAGCGTGCGAGCCCGTGGGTAGCTGAGGTACCACCGGCCTCTCAGCGCTGCCCACGTGACACTTCGATTTCGCTGTCTCTTACCCGGTGAAGAAGAATGATGGTGATGATCCTACTAACTGTTGAGGGTCTGTGCGCCAGAAACGGTAGAGAGAGCAGGACCACCACAGGACGTTCCTCCCGCGCGCGTATCTCTGTCTATGCATTTGCTTGCATGGTGCAAGCACTGTGGTGAGCCTTGGACTTTGTGCTGCCGATTTAATGTCCCCAAGAGCAAACCGCTTGAACCCCTGCGCGCCGCCCGGCACGGCTGACAGCAGCGGTTGGTACCTTGCGTTCCCAGGAAAAGCTTTTTCCCCGTGGCTGCTGCAAAACCCAGAAGGAGAATCATCTTATTTTTTAATCTTTTTCTCGGATTGTGGGAGCATTGCAGAACACCGAGGCTCCCTCCCCCTCCGGCGAGGCGGTAGGGATTGGATCAGATGATACAGAGTGAGCATGCTGAGAGTGAATCCATTTTCTCTCCTCCATCTCCCCAGAATAAATTAGAATTTGCCTGATTTAATAAAATGGCTTCATCTCTCTGCCATCTTTTCTATCTCCCATGCATTTCACCCCACCCCCACTGCAAAATAATAGATCTCAGCTGTATGGCGTCCTGTTATAGGCTGGCAATTTAACATGTAGGGTACGTATGTGAGCGTCTGCGTGCACAGCCTGCACGGGGTCCGGCCACTGCAAGTGCACGGAATTTGTCCCTGTATCTCAATTTCCTTATTGTCAACTGTGATAGTTATAATTGCTGTCGAGGTCAGTGTAATTTACCGTCCATCTGTCATTAACCTGACCTCACGGGTGGATGTGACTGCCATGCAGATCCTGTTTAGGGACTGGGAGTGGTTAGTGATAGAAATTTTACAGCACAAATTTGCCCCAGCCACTTTTCTCTTTAATTGGCATGTATTTGTCTATGCATAAAGTGGAACTGTAGCTCTTTGCCGCAGACTGAGAGGAGGGCTTATTGTTAGAATTTAGATGGTTTCACTACAGCTGAACCTTTTTCTCTTGCTTGAATCTGATGTTTTAATTTCTGTTTCCTAGGTTGATTTTTTCCTTTCCGTTCTGACACTAATTATGCCAGGCGCATTGGGAGTGGTTGCTGCTGAGAGGTACCCAGCTAAGTGTTAAGAAAGGTTTTAAAAACAGACTGAACTCTTTCTTAATGAGGCTCAATCGTGCTCTCCTCCGGGTGGTTTTGTTTTGCTGATCTGTCAGTTTTTCGAGGATTTAATTGCACTTTTTTCATATTAGTCTTTGAAATGGGGCTAAGCAGCTTTCTGTAAAATAAAATATAAAAAAAAAGAGATGTTACTGGCTTTCCTATTTTCTCTCTTTGCTTTCATCACTCTAGGATCATCATCTGCCACTGACTCCTGGGACCCAACAGTAGTAAAGAACAAAATTTACGAGAGCAGCAAGCGAAATGGCAGGCTAGACTGCTATGGCAGCTCCAAAATTGTAAAGCCTTGCAGGCAATTTTCTTTGCCTCCCTGCATCTCAGTCTGGCTCCTGTCGTGTCGCTGCTCATGCTAATCCTAGAAGACCTTCCAAATGTTTATTTTGGAGGAAGATGTAGGAGTCAAAGGAGGGACGAGCAGCACTGAAATGGCTTGTCCAGCGTAGCTCATTTCCTGCAGAAATGACACAAAAATGATTCAGAACCAAGCGCTGCTGTGAGGCTCCGGAGCAGAGCCAGAGGCTCCCAGGGCAGCGAAGGTTGGCAGGGACCTCTGGAGGTCACCTCGTCCCACCCCTGGCTCAGAGCCGGGCCAGCTACAGCGGTTGGCCAGGACTGTCTCCACCGGGGTCCAAGTATCTGCTAAGGATGGAGACTCCCCAGCCTCTGCGGGCCCTTCCAGCGCTCCAGCTCCTCCGCAGCCGGGAGTCCAGCGGAAGGGATGCCAAGTAGCCGATGCTGGGACGGGAGGAGGCAGGAGAGAGGAGGCGGATGAATCAGTGATGCTATTATCTTTATGGCATAGAAAAACATGTTTGAAGCAATCAGCGTGGAATTCTTAATTGCTTCACTTACTACTTCTCTCCTCGTGGGACAGATTGTACAAACGCAAGAGCTGCCAGGACCCTTATGTTAGCGCACTGTCCCTGTACACACTATTTTTAACTAGCGCTTTGTTTTGCAAAGATGCACAAAGCTGCTGCTTTTTTTTTCCCAGGGATGCTAATAAACAGCAGAGGCAGTAAGAGCTTTCCGATCTGCCTGACAGTGACTCTGCTTCCTTAGCCTGCAATTCATTTTTCCTTCTCTCTGCAGTTACGTTTCCTTGTTTCCACTTTCTCTTCCTTTCTTTTAACTTTGGTTCTCTCCCTCCATCTTTCTTTTCTTCATGTTTATCCCTGAAATATTTAAGAGTCTCCTTTCTTTTAGTCGCAGCCTAACAAAAATCCCATTTTCCTTTCTTTGTTCAGGTGTGTGCCTTCCTTCGTCTTTTAGTTTCCAGCACACCTCTCATGAGGATGTAAAATCCAAGAACCAGATCTTTGAGATTTCAAAATAAAATAAAAGTAAACTCTGCTTTAAAAACACTTTAGCAGGAAAGCCAGGCTAATTGTAAATCAATGAGTCTTAAAATGCAGCATTGATCTCCAGTTAGAAGTTTGAAGGGGAAAGCAGTAATTACTGCACTGAAGGTAGATTTTTTTTTTTTCTCTTAGTAAGTTCTGGGCAGAAGGAAGGCTCATTAGGGCAGCACTTCGGAATCTGAGTAATTAGTTTAAAAAGTACTTTTGTGGTGTTATTCCCATGGCTAGAAATTATCAGAGTCTTCACAGATTTATAATTCAGCTCTGATAAGGTTTGATTTATTATTGTGTTTGGTGGGGAAGATCCTTCCTACATAATCGCTTGGGTGAAGATCCGGAGCGGGGCTTAGCCCGGGAAGGATTGCCATGGGTGCACAGGGCTACCATGTGGCAGGTCACCCCGGCGTTCTGGTGGAGCTGCCAGCGCAGCACGCTGCATCGCACCCTTCGTGTCCCACCAGCGCAGCGTCCGGGGTGGCCCGAGGGGTGGACAGGGTTTGCGCAGCAAAACAGCACAGTGCCCGCAGCAAGCGGCTCCGGCGCGTCTCGTGCAGCTGCGGGCTCAAGTTTTGTTTCTTGACTTGCCGCATCTCCTCTGCAGCTGCTGC
>NW_010543441.1:0-14474 GCF_000687285.1 Phaethon lepturus
GGCGCGCTCCCTCTACCTTTCGTGTCCGTTACAGAAGAGGAGGCGGTGGAGAGGAGAGCTCCGTCCGCAGGGGCACCTTAACGCCAGCGTCTCAGCTGGGTGGCTGGTCGTGTGTCCCCTTTCCCCAGAGACATGTACCCTGGCTAGCACCTTCGCCGCTTCGTTTGTTTAGTTTATTTGGAGCGTAGCAGCTCCTGGGGCCCGGTGATGTGCCAGCCACTGCTTAGAAAGTCATCAGGGGTTCTTCAAGTGATGAAGGGTTGACAGTCTGTTAAATCTCTTCTGTTCAGCTAGATTCCTTTAGAAATGGAATGCTGCCTACAAATGTGGCTGCGATGTCTGTTCTTTGCAACCAGTTTATTTTATTCATTTATACACTTCCAAGTATTTATGTTGTTTGTATCAAAGAAAATAACAACAAAATCGTGATTTAAATATTTCTGGGCTCTTTCCTCTCATTCCCTTTTGCTGACAGTTATCTTTCAGCCTTTTGAAAGGGGTGCCTGACTGTTGGCACGCACCAGTGTTTTGCCACTTCGAGGGTGTCTTTTTTTTTTTTTTTTTTTATTAAAGTCAGCTGTTGTGCATAGTATGAACTTGACATTTCTGCCCAGCTGGGTGATGGGTTATTCCAGTTCACGGGCTGTGCTGGGTGGGGAGAAGCATGGGCTCAGCCTGCGCCAGCCAATCCAGCCTGCTGCAGATCTCGCTCGGGCTGACGCTGCGCGGGGGCTTGTTACTCATCTGGCTGAGCAAGAGTCATCCTCCCGGCTCTGCCTGCGCCTTTCGGGAAAGGAGAGATAAAGCAACGCTGCAACTGGGCAGCTTTGTTGTGTCCTTCGGCTTGTAATGCACATGGTGGTCGAACAAGGGGAGGGATAATGGCAGTGGGAAGGCAGAAACAGTGATTTAAAGTTCCCAGAAGAGTCACTGTGTTGCATCAGTATAAACCAGTCGATTTTGAGCAAAATGACTAACTTCATTGTTTGTTCATCTTGAAACAGTGTATTCCCTTTGCAAGGCTGTGATTTGTCTCTAGTTTGCACAGGGTGTTTTTTTGAACTACGAGTGGAAGTAGGCTACCATGAAATTAAATAAAATTTAATTTACACATATTTCTTGATACATTATTTATGGATTTTTAAATGTATTTTCTAGTGGGAGAACAGTTTATATAAAGGCAAGAAACAGAAAAAGAGAAATGTTACACAGTAACTTAAGGAGGTAGTAATGCCAGTTGCAGAAGGACCTGGGCTGAGCAGGGTTGGCAGCCCCAGAACGGGGGTGCGGGGGAGCTGGCTGGGGAGGGGGGTTTAGCTGACTCTGCACTCCCTCTGCGGTTACTGTGCGCAGACTCTGTCTCTCCGTGGCAGTTTTAAATGTTATCTGGGTAGTGCCTAGGGACACCCCGCCACCCTCCCCACGCATGAGTGCACGCACAGGGAAATCAGGCTGTGTTGCTTTAGGGGCTGTGCAAGACACATAGAAAAAAAGTTTATGGCCTTTCGCTGCTGCTTGGCTAGTCCTTCTGCTCTGGGCTCTCTCCAGGGCATGAGACAAGTAGATGCAGGGATCTGTCATGAAGTAGAAAACGCATGCTCACATGAAAAAAACATCAACTGAGGAAGCAGTGACTTGTAAATCTTTGAAAATTTTTGTTCTGGACATGGTAACACCAAGCAGTTTGAATATAAATCTGCTGTTTAGGCAGTTTAGTTATTGCTTCCAAAATAGAATAATAAGTTTCTTTGCCTCCAGCTAAGGTTCTTTCCTCGAGTCTTTTTATTTGTGTCTTGCTGCTTTCACGGCACTTCTCCCTGATCTAGGAGTGCCCTGCGTACATAGAACAGTCCTTCTGTGCATCACAAATGCATGAGCTGGAGGTTAGCCTTTAAAACTCTGTGCTTCAATTTCAGAATTTCAAATTTAGACTTATCTCCTGAGCATAATAGTGCCTGGACCTAAGTCTTCTCTAGAGAAGTATCCCTGTGGACCTTTCTGTCCCAACATAAGCAACAGAGGATGGTTAAGTTGTTCTCAGAAGGCCTCTGACCATGTTATCTATGTTTTTCTTCTTACATGATAACTTTGACTGGGAGGGATGGACCAATGTCTCTAACTGATGACTAATGATCAGAGAATTTTTTGCAGGCATGTTTTAAGTCATGGTAATTTTCATCCTGTAGGTGGAAATACAACTGAGGATTTGGTGGTCAAAAATTACTTTAAAAGTCTCTTGCAAAGCAAGCAAATAAATTGTCCAAACAGTTAGCCTCCATATCTTTGAAGATTTTTTTTTGTTGTTGAATTGGTGCTCTGGACCTCCAGCACGGTACCACAACTCAAACTATGTCAGCTTAGTCTGTGCTGGGAACTGTGGTGCAGGTGGAGCTGTGCAAGCTGCCTTTCAAAAAGCTCTTTCAGGTACTCGAAGTATTTTAGCTCAGTAACAATAAAATAAAAACAAATTGCATTTGCAGAGTTAAATATTCCAGTCCCTGACTTAGTTGTTAACTATAACTTTTGCATTTCTGCACTTCTGTGCAGAGTGGATTTACCCAACATCTCTTTGGGCTCTTAGGCATTTTTTTTTGACTCTGCTCATGTTTGCCCATTCACATGTTCTAGTGCTTGGATGGTGTTATATATAGTAATGACGTGGATGAAATACATGTTCAAGTTTCAACTCCTGCTGGTGAAGGGGCTCATGCGCAGAAAAACAATTAAATTGAGAATAATGTGCCTTAATTTTTCACGTGTTTTAGAATTATAGAATCATAGAGTCATAGGACAGTTTGGGTTGGAAGGGACACTTAAAGGTCATCTAGTCCAACCCCCCCTGCCACGAGCAGGGACATCTTCAACTAGAGCACATTGCTCAGAGCCCCGTCCAACCTGACCTTGAATGTTTCCAAGGATGGGGCATCTGCCACCTCTCTGGGCAACCTGTGCCAGGGTTTCACAACTCTCATTGTGAAAACTTTCTTCCTTCTATCTAATCTAAATCTGCCCTCTTTTAGTTTAAAACCATTTTATTCATGCTATCATTAATAGTACCTCTGTTATGTGTTTATTTTAGGCTTGTTATACTTTTCACGGATGAGTTGGGTCATATTTCCCACTGGAGAGCCATCATGGCAGGAAGTCTGGCTGGCATGGTTGCAACCATTGTGACTTACCCCACTGACGTAATTAAAACACGGCTCATTGTGCAGAACCGACTGGAACCATCCTATGAAGGAATTCTTCATGCTTTTTACAAAATTTATCATCAAGAAGGACTCCTTGCACTCTACCGTGGCGTTTCACCAGCTATATTAGGTAAAGTAACAATGGGGAAAAACCACCTCATTGCACATTGTTTATTGCAGCTATGTAGTGCATTTGCTCACTTGACTTCAAAAGCAAATAGTAATGTTGTTCTGTAGAAGGTACGTAGATTTACAAGACATGACAATACTGATTACCTCTTCTGCAGCTTTATTACTTAAAGTTATGACCAAGTGCATAGCATTTTATGTATGGTTAAGTGTTCAACAAAATACTAATTTTCCTTCTTTTATAGATGATCCAGTTGTGCTCGGATGCAAGATTTCCACCATTTAATTCTTTAAAAAAATATATATACACGTACACACACAGTGTTCTTAATTCCTATCTAGGTGTGAGAGTGTCTCCCTAGCTGTTCAGTAAAGATAGTATGAGCAGTAATGTAAAACTGATGTGAAAAGTGAAGATTAGTGATGTTCTCTCTTTACATGAAATGACTTTCTAATTATTTATTTACTCTAAGTAGCTTTTAAAAACGCCATTTAACTTTCAGTCCACCTTTTTCCAAGATGACATTATAAAAAATTAATAATAATAATAATGTATAATCCCACTATAAAATTGATGAGAGCATGAAACAAGCAAAAGAGGACAGAAGTATCCCTCATCAGCTTGACTGAAGAGGCAACTCTGTACAACTGCTAGGGTTGGACTGGAGAAAGGGTTGTCACAGAAGAGAGAACCTGAAGGAAGAGCTGACCTGTCATGGGACTAAAGCAGTTAGCAATTCTGACAATATGCACATTTTAATATGTAAACATATGCCCCTATCAGCGCATCTAGATGCTACAATATGGGTGTTTGGTGGTAAACCAGTGACTAAAAAGTAAAGTTCTTCAAAATATTGATCTGCTTTGAGCAATGTGAGGTGTAAACTGGCAGTGGCTCATCCCATCTTTCTAGGTTATGTGGTGAGCAGCTCTGTTTTCTTAGCGTACAGTGTGTTGATACAAACCACCTGTCTGGTTTGCTTTCTAGGTGCTGTCCCATTTTCTGCGGGCTCATTTTTTGTTTACATCAATCTGGACAAAATCTGGCAAGAACCCATCGTTCATTTCACTCCCCTTCAGAACTTCATAAATGGCTGTGTAGCAGCTGGTGTGGCACAGACACTTTCCTTCCCCTTTGAGACTGTCAAGAGGAAGATGCAGGTACAGAGCATTCATATTACTAGTAACTTGTTATACGTGCTTGTTGCAGGAGCTTGGGACAAGACTAACCAGATGATCACGAATGCCACTTTGGTTCTCTTACCAGTAAGCTACAGAGGCTTTGTTTTAGGTTGGTTGGTTTTGGTGTTTGTTTGGTTGGTTGGGGTTTTTTTGTTTTTTTTGTTTAAGTCTGAAAATTATTCTTAGAAGTGTGTTGTTACACTTTTAAGGTGGGTTTAAGTACTATTATGGGATATATGTATACTCTCAGAGTCTGTGTCTTTAGCTTTATTTCTTTTCTTTTTCATAGGAATTCCATCAGATTCTCACAGTTCAGAATTGGCAAACCTTCTGTCAAATACAGGCATTCAGTCCCTTTGGTGGTAGGCAGGGTGGATGAGATCCATGTCATTTTCAGAGCCTGTGTGTCTGCCATTTATGCCTGACCTATGTACTGGCAACCACAAGAAACTTGCACAGCAGGTATTAAGTCTGAAGGGTCAGGACTATCCTCTTCTTATTTCTGACTCCTCTGGTTAACAAGTGACTTCCCAGTTGCTGGTGCTGCTGCTTTACTGGAGCATCAGCAACACAAGAGTTGTTATATTAAGTTACTGTATCATTTTGTATTATTTTGCTGATCCTTTCTCCTGAAAGTTTAGTCATAATAATTTTAAAAAGCAAAAACCAAAACAAAACAACCATCAACCCACAGCTTCCATCTCATGGACATAATTCATTTGATGATGGCAACTTTTCATTAGAACTTCATCGGTAGAGTGACAGTGAACAGCTGTCATCATCTGGTGGCTCTCTGGCTGTGGCATATGCGTTTGTTCTTTCAACCCAGTTCATAGGACAGCAGATTTATGGGAAGCTTTTGTGATCTTACAAAAGAAGCAGTCGTTTGGTGTGGCAGCATTATACAGATCCTCTTCCCCCTCCTCAAGTGATAGTCTGGTTGGTAAGTCACAAGCTAGGAAAAGGTCAGTGAAACTGTGAATTGACCTTTCCTGCTCCCCGGGTTCCTGTTTTCACACAGGGCTCAAATCCAGTGGCACAGAAGCCTTTGTTGCTTCTCTCCATCTTGTAACAGAGAACTTCAGCAGAGGAAGTACTATCTTTTATTAGACCAGCTCATGCACCTGATGTGTCCAGAATTCAAGCTTTAAGCTGAAGCCTTTCATCAAGTATCTTATGTCTCAGGTGGTAAGGAGATTCTGAGCATGAAAACGTGATCATTTTTTCCAGCTGTATCAGTGGGTCTAAGAAAAGCAGTTACTCCTTACAAGTCTTCCTTTTCTTCGTATCCTTAGGCTCACAGCAACACTGTTTCCTTAAAGAATAAAGAAGAAAACGCATTTACTCTGCTGTTTCTCCTTTAATATTTTCTATCAATACATCAGTTCCTTGAATATTTAGTTTTCGTAACCTGTTCAGAAGTAACCTTCAGTTGTAACTGGTGCGGTGTTAAGTTCTCTGTCCAGCTTTGTCTTGACGGGCACGTAGAGAAGTGGAACAGGCCGGTCTTTCGTTTTCCTGCCACTAGGCTGTACTCTTCCACCAAAGGGATGCTTAGAACATCTGATTGGCACTTCTAGAATAAGAGAGGAACTGGATTTATTTGCTTAATACATAGGAAATTGATATGCTAAAACTACTTTGGATGGAAAAAAGGCTCAACAGCAGAGAGGGTTTTTCCTCACAGATGTGTTGCAACACCTGAATAGTGATTTCCCAAGCTTAGAGGGACACCATCTGTTCGGTGATTTATTCTGAAGGCATGGGATAACGCAAAGGTGTTTCAGAAGTGGCTGCCTAGGTGTGGAAGCCCGTAATTTGTTTGGTACTGGAAATGACGTAAGTCACAGTGGCCTGTCCAGAAAAGAGAGCTGTTGAAAATCACACCCAAGCTGATACTAAGAGCTCACTGGAACTCATGTAAGGTCATCCAAGAAGTTTGTTTTTCACAGTTAGCACCAAGGTATGTCCCAGCCTTGCAGGGATTGGGGCTGCTTTGTGCTTACTTGCTGGCCTGTTTGGTTTGCAAGGTAGTTGTCAGAAGAGAGGAATGTCTACGACAGCACCAGAAAAGGCATCATGCAAAGCGACCTAGAAAGGGGGAAAACAAGGGGAAACCAGAGCTTCAAGGCATTTCATTGTTGTGTAGAAAACACCGGAGCAGATACTGCTGATCACAGTTTTTCTCAGACATCATATTCTGATCAGCCTCCATTCAGTAATTCACCTTTCTAGCCGATAAAAAGAAAAAGAGGGGTTTACCAAAGCCTTCGGCTACCCCAGGGCCTGGTGCGAGTGCTCTGCAGTGCATATAGGGAAATGCTGGCTTTGGTTTGACGCTGTGAACACTGGTAATGCGCATGAAGAGGAACCCAGCACACTGTGGAGGTCAGTATCAAATCCTCTTCTTTTCCTGCCATCCCACTGCTCTGACAGATGGAGGTAGTATATTGCCAAAGACAACTTTTCCAGTGAACCTGTTGGTGATGGGGAACCAGGGACTTGTAAGGCAGTCTCAGGAGCTTCAAAAGCTGAGAAACTAGGACACAAGGCTCTCTTCTCTGATTCTGGGATGGAGTACAAGCCTGAGACCAGAACATCCAGTTCAGGTCTTTTACCTGACACACTAGGCGGTCTTGGAAGAGGTAGCTCCATCCATCTCCTCACCTAGACAATGCTTGAACTGTTTGCACAGACTAGAAAATGAATTCTGCTATGGGAGGAAGGACAAGGTGTTATTTTTAATCTCAGTTGTAACAATTTTGTTTCATCCTTTCTCATTTTACATATCTGAATCCTACACTTCTGACGTCAGCAGCTTCTGTCACTGACATCTGTGGGAGTAGGAGGTGACTGTCAGTGAAAAATTCTTCCTTTGTGTTTTGGTGATCATTTATGATGTCAGATTTGCTTTGTAACCATGGCTTCTTCCCCCTCTGCTATTAGAATTATCTTTATCATGTTTACTTTTTTTTTTAACAAAGATGCTGTGTTTGCTAAATATACTTGAATTTTTTTTGAAAACGAATGTTAATTAATACGAGTGAGTCTTACTGAACATGTGAGTCGTCTATGTTGTGCTTATCCTAATTTTATTCCTTTGTCTTCCTTTTTTCACTTTGCTCCTGATTGGCATGTTAGAGAATTAAGAGGTACTGTATGCATGTTTCGGCATGGAAATATGGCTTTTGTTGTGCATCTGTAGAAGGGCATTAGTGAAGGAGAGGGTTGTTAAAGGGGTGTTCTATATCAAATGCTTTTCTGACTCACTCTTAACGCTGTATCAGTTTCTGAACAAAAACTTACAGATCTTTATATCCTTCCGACTGTTATTCTTGTCTTTCCTTCCTTACCTCACAATATCGTGTTCTTTCTTAAATCCAGTGTCTAAGTGATATTCAAGTACTGCACTTTTACCTTGCAGACCTGCATAGAAGAACACTTTTTTTTTCCTATTTTTTTTTAACTTAAGCAGGGAAATACCTGCCTATGAACGAGCCTGGGTCTAAGGGAATCACTGGTAATATGTTTCCACTTCCCCACATCATCTTTTTGCCTATGTTGACTTTCATAAGCGCATATTGGGCGGAGCTCTGGCATTTCAGTAAGGGAAGATGAATTTAGAGCTGTTATACAGAAGATTATTATTAGAATGACACTGATGCCAGGCTATGTGTAGAACTGAAAATCTACAACAATGCTACCCAAGTAGTGGCACTTCCACTAATACCCAAGTTTGGCACTTCCCTCTGTGCACATGACCCTCAGATGTAGGCTCAGATACCCCTGGCTGGCACTTTGGCTCAGCCTTCGTTCCAAATTGACCTGTGACTTCAGTAGTTTTGTTGGGCAAAATGCACAAAGATGACCCTAAGGTTTCACAGATACTCCATCAACTGTACAGTCACTCCTTACCTGTTTATATGGACAAACTTTGCGTAGTTTGCAGAAGCTCAGTCCTGTCCCCATGTTTTTCTGGTATAATTTGTTTTAATTTCTGTGACTAAAACTTGTCTGAAACTCTCCTTTGCCAGTAAATGCTACTTTGGGATAGCTTCACCATTCAACCTTGTAATATAGAATACGCATGCTTGTAGTACACTGCAGGATTCAGCACGTTTTTGGTGTTGACTGCACAGCATCCTCAAGTTTTGAGGACATCTCTCTGGGGAAAGCATTGTTCAGTAGTGATCTTTCTTTTTAAAATCCAGGCTTTGAATTCCCTCCACTGCCATAAACAAACAGGCTCCCTGTTCTTGGCTAGTGTAGACTGTTGCCATGCACCACCCAAGAAGTGGCCTCTCTTCAGGGACAAAGGTGAATCAGTTAGGCCTGGACTGCCTATAAATCTGCAATGTGTTTTCCTTTTTTTTTTTTGTGGGGTTTTTTTTGATTCTTTGGAACACAAGATGCTCTGCAAGTGTGAAAACTGTTGTAAATGATGTAAATGCTATGAGTTCTTAGTAACCTGGAGAAAACTAAGGAGTCATTCCCTTTGTGAGGTAGCCTGTGTAAAGTAAAGGCAATCTTGTGGCTTGTTGGCACATTTCTAGTCTGAGGTCAGTTAAAGGAGATACTGAAGTCTCTCTTTAAAAGTAGTACTGTTATTTAAGTATTTATTTTAAAATATTACCCTAACTATGTTCCTTGCATGGTAAAAGTCAGTCTAGCAAGAACCCAGTGGCTGGGTTATTAACAAAGTTTTGAAAATAAAATTATACATGTTAGTTAGAAAAGCACCTTCTCCCTGCTGAAGTGAGGAAACAGTGCTCCTGCGTTGCTTAAACATGAGTAACTTGCAAAGAGTGCCTGTCATTGGAGATGGTCACTGGGGCTGGCATGGCAGCTTCTGAAAGCTCTCAAGCTGTGGTCTCCATGCTGTTTGTGAGATCTGTGTTCTTGTCAGCTGGGAATATGAAAGTTATTGGAGTCATGACCCGATTTAAAAATAAGAAATCCTTTTTGGGTCATGTGGTTCACATGACATCTCAAAAGCATACGTGCTCTGAGACTTCGTGCAGGGAGACTCTTTAATAGTGAACGGCATGGGAGCCTGAGCTTTGAAAATTTTCAGAGATGGAGCCATTTGACCACACAGAGTGGCAAACTCCATAGTGTGGAAGCAAATAAGGAACAATATTACTACTTTTAGTCTAATTTCCTGTGGAAGTAAGACTTATATGGTTGCTAGCTGTCTGCCCGTGCCCCCAGTAACTTTTGATCCTGCTGTCCAACTTCAGCTAAACTTGACAGAGGGGTGGAGGTTTCACAGATATTAACTTCTTTCAAGTTTTGTGAAAACAAGTGCACAGATAGAGACGAAACTCCAAAAATATTTCACTTGAGGGGGAGGCTGCAGTGAGAGTTCTTACTTTTCTTACTTCTCTCTATGATCTCACGCTCTCCTTCTCCCTGCTGCTGGGGTTCAGGCATCAGCCAGGACCCCATGCCCTGGGTGGTACTTGAGCTTGGGACCAGACTGATGACTCTGATTATTAGCAAATAGATAATAGATGTCAGATTCTGTTTTTGGTAAGACCCCTTCCTTCCTTCTCTTTTTCCCTAGATCTAAATGCTTTGAGCTACCAGCATTTTTTATTGTTTTGTTGATGTTGCTATAGAGATATTTTATACCACTTTCTCTGAGGCTGTTGCAGAATACTGCCCTATTGCTTTGGGAAGTACTTGGTCCAGTAAATGGTTGAGACAATGCGTGAAAAAACCTTTGGAGCGTAACATGGCTTTTGCCTTCTTTAACAGCCTAGATTGGCTTTTGTGCATCTGAACAAACCTCAGAAGCATTTCTCTCTGATCGCCAGACTTCCACAGGAGAGAATCATAAAGACTGCCTGCCTGTGAGGTTGAAACACTGAACAGTACCAGTGGAAAAACTGGATAAAAGGGAAGAATCATAAATCAGGAATTAGAAGCAGGACTTGGCAGATCTAACAGTCAGGTCTGCCTTGTGACAGCTCGAGCCAAGTTGAGTGGTCTTTAACCCCGTTCATCCAAGGAGCTGTCGTGTGATGAGTACGTATCACTGGAAGTGTTCAAAAAACGTGTGGACGTGGCACTTCAGGACATGGTTTAGTTGGCATGGTGGTGTTGGGTTGATGGTTGGACTTGATGATCTTAAAGGTCTTTTCCAACCTTAATGATTCTGTGATCCTGTGAATACTCGCTCTGAGGTCGATTAGAGCTGTAGCTTAGCACTGCAGCACGGTGGTCTGCTGAAGAAAAACAGGAAAACTCGCTGTAGCCATTTGAAATGCAGGAAGCCTGAGGGAGGGCAGAATGCAATTCTCTCCAAATGATTTTCCTAGACGGAAAATGGCTGTGGCTGGCACACTCCCAGTCCTAGATCTGGCAGTGCCAGCAGAGCATGGCTGCTGCTCACAGCCTCCACAGTTCTGTGATCAGTATGGTATGAGCAGGAGCTCTGTAATCTGCTTCGGGCCGAGTCAGATGGGTTAACTCAGCCCACCTGTTTAAACTCAGTAAGGTCACCCAGCTGATGGGGCCTGGCACGGGTTAGGGTATGCTGCTGTGCGCACACAACCATTATAGCCATAATTTTCAGCGGGAAGACAGTAATATCTCCAGCTATCACTATTACCCCTACATGAGTACTCTTCGTCATTTATACAGGAAAGCCTTGTATCCATTTTTCTGTGCTTAGAATGGTGTGCCTGTGACATGTAAGGTGATTAATTATGCAAAATATGCCATAAACAGGAGCTAAAATATTATGGACACTCTTTTCTTTTATATCTGATTTATTTTTATTTGGTGTAATTCCTGACTTCATCTACGTAAGGCAAATGGAAATATGTCCTCTGTAAAGCCCTAAGCCTGTAAAACATTCATTTTCTCCTCAGTTCCTACATAGACAGCAGGAGATGTGGGAGCTAGCCTTGCTGTTCACTGTGTGAAGTGTGGGACCAGGCTAGTCTTCCTAAGGGTTGGCACCATTAAATAAACTAGTGCTAATGTGCATGAAAATTTATTCCAGGTCAGGCTGGACGAGGCTCTGAGCAACCTGATCTAGTGGAAGATGTCCCTGCTTATTGCAGGGGGTTGGACTATATGACCTTTAAGGGTCCCTTCCAACCCAAAGATTCTATGAAAACGGTGCACCCGTTTGTAAGGATTGAGCTGAACCATCACGAGACATTCAGAAACTACCCAGCGGTGTCCATGCAAGGGTTTGGGCTGCCGTGAGGAAAAAGACCTGTATATTCCATATCAAAGATTTATGCATCCTGCAGGTGTTAAAAGCAGGGAAAGCTTAGGTTCAGTAGCAAAGGAGGGATTCTGCAACAAACCGTGAAGCCCCAGGGTACAAGAGGCCGGGCGGTGATGTATTTAAAGCTAAGAGTCAAACTTGTGAGCAAGCAGTAAACTGTTTTGCTCACTCAGTGCCGTTGATCTCAGAGCGGTGAGATGATTTGGCCCCAGTTCAGGTTACAGAGGAAAGGACAACATGTTCCTAGAGTGCAGGAAGCTGGAGGTCAGCTGCTCTGCTGTGCTGCTCTGGAACTGATTGCCTCCTGATAGCTTGTCACCTTCCTACATGCCTGAGTACCTTTGGTGGGCTTTAACCCAGGGTAAGTCAGCATTAACAAACCACTTACGCAGAAAAGACAATGACTACTGAGTAGGGCTGTCCTCCAGGAGCAAGGATTGATTAGCCCAAGAGAATGCATGCTTTTTCCCCCATTATTAATACTTATTTACATTTTAATTCTTTCTTATTTGGATGGGATTAAATACTCTTTCAAGCATGCAGCCTTCTCTTGAGTGAAATTTCTGTTGACTGTAGTGGCATTGGAAAGAAAACTGCAATATTTGTCCTTCAGTCTTCTTTGAACTACAGTTACACTTGCCCATCGCATGTGTCCTTATTAACCCAGACTGCAAAGACTTCTTATTTTAGCTTCCAGATTAACAGCATGAACTCTTGAGCTGTGTGGTAAAGTGCCTGCCTGTACTTTTTTTTTTTAATTGATTAGAAGTGTAGGACACCTGAATCTGTGGAAAATATATAAATAACAAGCAATTTTACTGTGTCTACCATCAAGATAGCATACCACCTGTGGCAGCTATTCACTGTTAGTTGATCTTTCATATTCTGTGCCAACAGTACTACATACTCCAAAAAAACCCCAAAAGAAATAGCAAATCTTTGTACCAACAAACTTTATGAATGGAGGGGAGTGGAGGAGTACATGAATTGAGAGGGAAATATTTCTAAATAGTCTCTGATACATGTAAATTCAGATAGTTGCAAACCAAAATGTCCTAATGCACAAGTGGGAATTTTGTATCTGCACAGGCTCAAGTGGCCAAACCACCACATCTGCCACTTCCTGAACCCGGTGGTCGCTGCTTGCTCTTGGTGTGGCTACTGTGAATCTTGGAAAGATTCAAGTGATTGATCTTTTGATGGGCAGGGTTCCCACTGCAGCTGTGGTGAATTACATCTGTCCCGCAATGCTGAGAGGAGGAGGAGAGGGGCTGCGGAAGGTCATTGAAGGGAAATTCTTTATAAGGGTCTGTGATTTATAAAGAATCACCAAAAGGGGACTGTGTTGTTCTGGCAGTCACCTCATGACGCAGACAGTGGGCAAGATGGTGTCTGAAGAGTCTTCAGGTAACAATTAACTTTAACAACTTGAGTTTTGTCACAACACCCTTACTTAAATATTTTCTTTAAAAAATGTGAGTGCAGGTAGTTGTGGTTTTTTTATATATATATATATGTCTGTCTCTCTTGGGTTTACACTGTCAAAATAGAACAGAGAGCTAACTTTGGGGATGTATCATGGTGACTTGGTGGCCTCTGGATACTAAAAGATTGTGTTTGTGAGAGAGCAGGTAGAGCCAGTTCTGCATTTGATGTGCTTTAATCATCTAGAGAACCCCTCGTCCGTCAGGGGTAAAAAGATAGCAACTTAGCCCCGCTACTACTACTAACAGCTTGACACTCAATTATCAGCACAGTGAGCTGTACTGTATCTCCAGCCTTGTGCAGCATGAGGCAGCCGTAGCTGGGGGCAAGGAAGTCTTTAAAAACGTTCATAACAAACAGGTTTCCATGCAGCAGCCCGTAGTGCTAAGGGTTATCAAAAGAAAGGAATTCAGGCTGCTTTGAGGTGCATGGCGTGAAACGTCTCTGTCATAAACCTGATCTTTTTGGTATGAGATTAGCTGTTTGGTGTGTATGTCATAGCAGGTTTCTGAAAAAAAGGAAGAGAAACTAGTTTGATCTGTTTGGTTACTTGCATTTTCTGACTCTGGTGCCATAGGGCGGTTGTGAGGATTGTGGTGTTGTAGACACGCTTAGATGATGCAGAACCACCCAAAACCCACAGCTATTTTCTTAATTTAAAACAGTGCCAAATGAAATGCCTTCCTCATTTTTTTCTTTTATAAATACGTTTTAACTTTGTTTAGCTGTGTTACAAAATACTGAAGTTTTAACTACACACTGATCCAATTTTTAGTTTTCCTTTTGCAGCAAGTGATTCTGAGATTCTGTGGACAATTGCTATTTAAATACTGTGTCCCGAGTCCTAGAAACATACTGCTCCTGTAAAGCAGAAAGACTGGCAAAGCATACCTCACCCTACAGACTGAAATCTTGAAAATGGCTGTAACCGTGGTGAATGTTACTATAAATAATCTTTCAGGAAATCTCTTTAAGAGGTCAATGTCTGTGGGAAAATTAGAAATCTGGGGGTTTCACTTATCTGTTCCTTTTTAACTGTCTTCTGGACGTGTTTACTGCATGCAGAATCTTACTCTTGCTTGTCTTGGTGTTGTAGGCAGGAGTACTGTAATCAAAACCCTTTGATATGTGCCTTTGCAAGGTATACAGTAACCAAGGGGATTAAGTCAATTCTGGCAGGTCATGCTCTGCCTACCACAAAGGGACTTAAAAAGGAAGGGAATTGCATGTTAACAGCATTC
>NW_010543441.1:14485-14722 GCF_000687285.1 Phaethon lepturus
TGCTTTCCGGCAGTGTTTTAGGAACCCTGTCACTCTTCACTGCTTGGCTGCCTGTAACTTCCTTTACCAAAAAAGTTTGTGGAAACTGGCTGACAGTCCAGAAAGCAGAACAGGGTTTTGAATCCAGCTCTCCTTATGACTGCTTTTGCATTTTTAAGGATACTTACATCATTTGAGTGCTCTTCTAAGTATCCCTGGTGGTAATATGCTCACAGGGCATCTGCAGGACAATCAAGG
>NW_010543442.1:0-2146 GCF_000687285.1 Phaethon lepturus
GCCGGCCCGGGGGCGGGGCTGAGGCCTCCTCTCCGCCTGCGCGGGCTTGTCGCCTCAGGGGGGGCCCCCGGCGCGACCCCAGGAAATTTTAATTTCCAAAACCGAGTCAGAAGGCGATTCGTAACCAAGTCACACAGCACTTCGGCCACCGAAGGTCCTCCTGAAAGGTCCCGGTGGAGACACTGCGTACGGCGCCGACCACAAGGACTCGCTAGTTCCCCAGACCACGTTCAGATACAAGCGGACACTGGCCGTCCTGTCATGAAACCACAAGCAGGTACCACACCAAGACAAACTTCCGTTCTCTAATCCCCACAAAAATTAGTTTCTTCCACTCCCCTTTTCCCTGGAACTTAAAAAAAAAGGGAAAACAGAACATCGACAGATACGCTATCAAGCCTGGTACCTCCGTCTCCTCTGGAGCTGCTTTGGTTAAAGCGGGTTAAATGCTCGAACGCAAGTTAGTTACCCATTTCCCCCTTAAACCCGCAGCTTTACAAAGCGACGTTGCTGCGGCCCCCAAAGCCGGAGGGGACGAGGGGCGTTACCAGAAGTCCTCCAGAGCTAGGCCCGGGTTTTTTCCTCCCTCTATTCCAGATGCTGTACCTTTTGGCCGAGGCCCCTCACCACAATCCAATTCAATTCAATTCCTTTTGAATAAAACTTGGGACGTTCCAAGCAAATCCGCGGATGGGACCGTGAAGAAAAGCGCGTGTCGGATGACCGCGTTATGCAGCGGTACAAACTCCCAACTTTCTGACCGTCTGGGGGTCAGATTTCTCCTTTTTGTCTGCTGTTCCTTGCTGAACAAACTCAAAAGCTCAAACTTTTACAAGAGAAAACGGGGTTTCTGAAACGCTTTCCCACAAAAGCTTCTGTGAGCGTGGAGTCGCACATCCCAATTACCGTCTTCCGGCGGTCCGAGACGTTGTTTTCTTCTATTAAAGAAAATGAAAGCTTATTTCTGCCTTTGACTTGTATGTTTGTCTATAGTAGGTGATCCGTTGCTTCACCTTTCCAATCTTTCGTACCTCACCTGCAGCACGTTCGCTCGTGTTTAGGGGGACCCAATTCTAGTTACCGCTCTGCTGTGGGGATCAAAAATTACTGTTTCCCTGCGCTGGTTTGTTCTTCAGACCTTTTAATGGGGAAAAAAGCTGTAAGGATCACAATAGTGATTCCCCCCTCCCGCCCCTTGCCCATTTTTGAAGTTTTGAAGAAAGTAAAAAATATATATTTCACACCTTTTTAACCATCCCTTTGCTATACAGAAAACGTGTCATTACTTATGTAATTTTCAATTTGTGCCGATTATAAGCTCAATAAATAGTAAAAACCTACTACTATAATCATTTTTACTAGAGGTACGAATTATGAAATTTTATTTTTGGATTTTAACAAGATGATCAAAATAGGTTTTCACCTTGCTTTTAAAGTGGAATTCCATGCTTTCATGTTAAAAACCCCCTCAGCATTAAATACATACCATCTACCTATTTGTGCCTAACCAACAAACCACACTTCCCAAACCATTTTCTTTAGCCATTGCCTTGGCAAAAGGAATAGATTTTCGTATTATTTGAGAATTAAATTATCTTCCAATACCTGCAGAGGAAGCCGCTCTGAATATGAGGAGCGAACTTAAAGTGCTGTGAGGCAGAGAAGTCCATATAAACAACACTTTTTTCCCCTCAAGGCCAGAGAGTACCACTTCATTTGTGGTGACTATATAGAACGGTCTGGAGAAATGCTCTTTGATACTCTCAGAGTTTAGATCAGTCATAAATGCACTTTAACATTAACTAAATGTAAAAAAAAAAAAAAAAGGCCCAGATATGACAAGAAATGTTACTAAAAAAAAAAAAAAAAAAAGAAACAGCCCTTCACTTCAGTCACATTATGTCTACATTTCAGTCACATCAGGTACTCTGCCTAGGAAACAACACACATGGATGGGTTCCCACTGACCTTTGGTACCCCCGAGGCAATTTAGAGGTAGCCCGGGCACCTCTGCGGTCACGGCCAAACAGGCCCCCACGTACACACAGCACCTGGGCAAAATCGCTTTATTCTCCAAGCTAGGCAGTAAGAGACCAAGTAGATCAACTTCTACTTGAAAATACTGATTCCCCCCCCCCCCCCCCCC
>NW_010543442.1:2177-3233 GCF_000687285.1 Phaethon lepturus
TTTCAAACACTGCTTCCCCCCCCCCCCCCCCGAAATAATCTCTGCCTCAAATTATTATTAATTGGATAACATGACTTCTCGTAATTTATATGAGGAATGAGTTCCATCTGCAACTTCAGCCCTGCAATTGGGTGTAGCTGAGCCAAAGCCTCCAGATTCAACACTAAGAATTTCACACCTCCCATTTCCTCACAAACCGAGAAGTTGTTCACACTTCAAATTACATTTTTTTTACCACCTTCCCTCCAAAACTGCAATTCTGCCTCTAACGGAGGAACGCTTCTCCCACCAGACTGCGCTGGCTTGTACTTTTAATGAGCCACAGGAAAAAAGGCTCGAACCGGAGTGCACGGACTTTGCTTCTCAAGTTTTGCTCGAGGAACTGCGTCACCGTACAAAGCAAACGGAGGACGCGTCCGTACGTACTGCGAGCTCTTTATTAGTAATGTGTATGCTACGTCTAGTCCCAGGAGGTCATTGCAAGCCAAAAGCAATGTTAAGTGTACAAGCTTTAAATAACTTACAAAGTTAATGTAATGAATGTAAGTGTTATGTGAAATCCATCACTCAGTGGCTTGCCGTAGCCTCAAGCTGTGATAAAACACCACTCATAAATTTATATTAAAACTCTGTTCAATAGCAATTATTTACCAACAAAGATTTATTGATTGCATTTGCTGTTAGAGACTGGGGCCCTAACCGAGTCAATCAGCTTACGTTGTCGAGCTTCAGGGCACCAGGAGAAGTTACAGACTGCCATCAGGCTCCGCGTCCCGATCATTACTGGGAGAGCAGGAGCAGCTAATGAAAAGCCGCCAGTGGAGGATTGATTGGACTTAAGGTAAAAAAAAAAAAAAACACAAAAAAACCCAAAAAACAACCACCAACACCGGGCCAGCGACCGCTATGTATAATATACGCAGTTCATCTGAATAAGCAGTAATTGGCTAAATCTCGCCGCTCCAGATGCCGTCCCATGAGCTACAAACCTTGCTCGCTTAAACAACAAACCAAGGCAAATGGTGGTGAAACATTTATGAATTTGTTTTAGGGAAA
>NW_010543442.1:3264-4609 GCF_000687285.1 Phaethon lepturus
TAAGCAGCAAATTATCAGCATTTTAAAAAGGGACCTCTTGAAGTTGCTCAGTACAGCAGTGAAGATGCTGGTGGGTGAACCGCCCTAATTTTTCAAGCAGGCTGGACGGACGGTAGCAGAATAGACTTAGTTTCCCACAAATAAATGTCATCAAAAGGCACACGCTGATTGTCAAAGGATGGCCACAGCCACTGCTTGGCCCGCAGAATTAATACCCTGTGTGGATCAACATACTTCGCATGCCCTCTTGTGCTCCACTTTAGTTTTCCCACTCCCCCATGTATTTTGGATTTTCACAAACAGGGTAATACCAGTGATCACAGCTTAACTGACTGCACCTTTTTTCACATTTGCTCCAGCTGTTGCACTTGACTTGAGTTTTTTCAGTGAGGTTTTTCTGTCTCTTTGTTTCTTTTAATAGGATTTGGTACACTTGATTTTTCTTGGCATGCCAAGTACAAATGCTAGAATCCTCAAAGTCAGCAGAGCCATGACCTTCTGGAAAAGGAAATACGGTACTTCAGTTTGTGAGTCTTTTTAAGAAGCTTACACCACTGCCGTGGATGAGGTACTGGCAACTATGCAAGCTTTTTTTCCTTCCCCTCCCTAATTTTTAGCCAACCCCATACTGTTACCCTGATGCTGTTTTGACAGAATGAAATATGTAATCTCGCACTTAATCATTAACAGCATAAATTCTTAATTTTCCACTCAGCTCTTTAGTTCTCATAACTATGATTAGCAGCTAGCAGTGCTATGAATCTTCTACAGCTCTATCATTTGCATCCTATTCACAAACGAAAAAGTCATGCTCACCAGAAACATCCTCCCTCAAGTAACTGCAAAGGCAAGCATTCATAGTAAGGATCACAAACTAACTGTCACCTATGAATTCTGGTCAGTAAAACGCCTACTTCCTTTAAATCTCTTAACATGGTGAACAAATGCTGGTAAATCCTCCAGGTTTGCATGACTGGCCAACTCTAGGTGTCTGGCCAGCAGCACTGGGACTAGCCTAGCTTGTCCTAATAACAAACAAGAGTTTAATTCTTAATTGATATTTTTTGTTTCCAGAAATATTTAACTGTAATAGGTTTCTAGTCTTAAAGTCCGTTCTTCCAGCATATGGCAGGCACCAGCTCAAACTATTTCACTTACAAACAATACTTCCATGCTATAGGAAGCTTATAGTAGTCGCTGCTCTCTCTTCAACAATTAATTTGAGCAGACACCCAAGTATGCAACTAATCCTCTAGGGAAGAAACTGCTGAAGATGCCCAAAGTATTTGGAATCCTTCCATGCAAAAGTAACTTGTTTACTTATTTCCTCATTTTAAGCCCCTTC
>NW_010543443.1:0-215 GCF_000687285.1 Phaethon lepturus
GAAGGTGTGACGCAGTGGGAGAGATGCCGGGCGCCGGGCCGGGCTCCAGCCTCCTCTGCTGGCGGAGGGCTTGCCACCCGCACCTCGCAAAGGGACGCCGAAGCGGGACGAGTGCCTGGAACGTGTCCCGGGCTTCCACCTCCTGCGGGCAGGGCGGCGGGAGGAGGCGAGGGGGTTCTCAGAGCCGCCTCCCTGGAGGGGCTGCAGCCCTCGGG
>NW_010543443.1:228-4573 GCF_000687285.1 Phaethon lepturus
AGTGTCTGCTCGCCTGCGCCGGGTGCTCTGGCATGGCTAAGGGTGCTGGAGGGACCCAGAAGGCCAAGCAGAAGGAGGGAAGAAAAAGAGGAAGAAAAAGTCTTGGAAACATTTCCGTTCTCATCGCTGCATCAGATTTTGGGCCTTTAATTTCGGGCACGATTTTAGGTGGTTTGCTACGTACAGGCTGCAAAATACAGACAAGTAAGACGTACTATATGAAGCAGCAGCATCTTCCTGCAGACATCAAAGGATCCAGGGGAATACATTTATTTCAGGATCCTTTTCCTCTATCACACCAACACACACGTGACCACAGAAACAGCAATTCTTGGCTGAATTGCGATTTTTGGTTTGTGGGAGGTATGTTGTTTCTCTGGGTGAGTGCTACTTATCTAAATGCCCACAAAGTCTAGCCTATTCCTTGGCAGAAAGTGCAGCGAGGTGCATGTTGTCTTACTGAAGAATAATAAATGTTTGCTTTATAAGTCTCACTGGAAAGGTTCAGGGATCTGTTTCCTTATGAGACCAATAAAATGCAGAACAACAGCCCTTTGTGCAATCTCCCTTACTCGTGTAAGAATACTGTGAGGAAATAACTAATAAGAAAAATAGTGTCCCTCCTTTGACAGTTAATCCTGAATGCATTAATTACATAATTACAGCGAAAAAAATAACATTAAATGAGCGAGTTTTTCAACAGAATCTACATCAAATGATGCAATTCCCAGGCTGGGAGCCGTGATTACTTACTGCGCTCCTCTCCAGAGAGAATTCTTCTCCGTGTGACAAGTTCAGAGAATTTTTGTCATTCTGACATAACGCATAGCCTTTCTCCTCAAATTTCAAATGTGTTCAGGTTTCAAAGCTCAGCAAAATTTGGGGAAAGACTCTCATTTCCCTAAGTAACTTCAGATTAAGCCAGAATTCTGTCTTCCCTCAGAACCGGCATTTTGGAGATAGTGTGTGGCTTTGCACCGCGTCTCGTTCCTACCGAAGTCCCCGTTTCGGTAACGTCGCAGTGCCAAACCTGAGCCGGAGGTTGACTGCAAACCCCCCCGGGAACCGGGAGGAGACCTCAACCGCAGCCTGGAGCCGGGCTCGTGCAGTGACTCTTCGGGAGCACTGAGGTGCCCAGTAGCACCGGAAGATGGGCGCACCGGCTGAATTGGTTCATTAATTGGATTCGGTGGGTGGACGGTAAGCCCCTGTCCGGCCCGCCTCGTGCTTTGTGATGCAGGGCTGTTAAAGGAGATGGGGGTATTTCCCAGCAGGCCCCCTTCTGCAGCATTTTACATCCCTTTAGAGGCAATTTAGCCACAGGGTGGGACGCCAATAACCCACCTTCCCCTCTGCTACCCTGTGCCGGTGGGCTCTGGCCGTATTCTGCGTGGGCGAGAGCGATGGAGCTACACAGCTGCTCCAGCCGCTCCAGCTGCTCCTGCGCACGGGTCCCCCCCCGGGCAGGCTCCCAGCCTGGCAGCGAGCACGCAGGGACTGGAAAACTCGCCCCTGGCCCCAGCCGTGGTCAAAGGAGCACAGAAACCGCCCGGGGGCGAGGAGCAGTTGGATGTCCTGTTCGCAGCTGGCTTCAGGAGGTGCGCGAGTCCCCGGGGCTGCCGGCTGCTGCGGGGTGCCGGAGAAACGCGCGGCTGTTGGGACATGAGGGTGGAGAGCGGTGCTGAGCAGAGGGTGGGCAGACTCTCCTCCTCGCAAAGGCTTTTCTCCTTATAAGCAGCTTTTCTCCGCCACAGGTCACGCGCACCTTGTTTACGCCCCATTTTATCGTCGACGTAGTTCACTAGTGGGGTCCGTAGGAGCTGCCAAGGAAACAAAAAGCATGGGATTGGGCGGGTTACGGTGCAACTGGAACTGCACTTACTCACTTGCATTTAGTGCTGCTCTCACGCAATTAGTCACTTGCAGCTGGTTCTACTCTGGCTTGGTGTAATTTGGGTTTTACAGTGCGTGTCACCGGTAACCTGTCCTGAATCCTGAAAGTGAAAGCCTTTAAACTCTCTCTGGATGGAGACCTGGGATTTTCCTTCTTAAGGAAGGAAATGTGAAAAGCCTTATTGATTCCTCTCTGGGCATGGCCTATATATTTAATCTTGAACCCTTAGAAAACCATCATGGTCATACATGCTGTGTTTTTAAAAAAACAGCTTAAAGGCTCTTTCCGCCTGAAGACTAGCAACATGAGACCGGTTATTAATCCTAATATTAGTGTTTGATTAGATGAGAGAGAACAGAAGAGGACAAACTGCTCGCGGCGGTCTCCACTTGTCCTTGCCCAGCCTGGACACGGACTGGATCTCCAGCTCTCTTTCATCGCTAAACCCAGTTTTATTACAGCCAGGCTTCTAAAATTTTGAAGCACAACTCAAAAGCTTGCAGCTGGGGGGAAAAGGCTCATAAAAGGTCCGGGGTCCCAGGGGGCTGAACGCAGGTTTTGTGTCCTGCCCGCGCGTGCCCCGGGCCGTGCCGCGTCCCCCGGGCGCGGTTTGTTCCGGGCATTGTCGGGGGGGGGGGCGCGCGGGGGCGTGAGCCTGTTTGCCCAGGGATTGGGCTGTAATCCCTCCTGGATTTCCCTCTGCTTGATCCCATGCAATCATCCCCCGCCATACATCGCTTTGGATAGCGTGTCAAAGGGAAGGCTGAAGGAGAAATTAAGACGTTAAGGCCTGGCAGACTGTGAGGAGGTTCCTCAGCAGACTATAACGTGTAACAAATTACGGCACAGCCTTCTGCCCCGAGCGTCCTTTCCAAACCTGGCGCGGCCTCCGTTCTCCCGCCGGAGCTTACCGCTGTAATCAGCTGAAATTAATTATCAGGGTCGTACGACTCGCAGAATCCCCTGAACAAGCCCAGGGCTGGCGAGCGGTTTGGGGAAACGCGGGGCAGCGCTTTGTGTGCGCCCGCTCCCCCCGCTCCTCCGCTTCTCCCTGGTGCCCGTCGGAGTCGCTTCCGAACCGCTTCGGACAGGGAAGAAACCGCAGGCTCGGGCTTCATCGCAGCCCTTGCCCACAGAGCCAGGCTGGGGCCGGTGCCTCCGCAAAGGCGAGGGTTCGGAGTCAGGGCCAGGTCTCTCGAGGCAAAGGCTCTTCCTTAACTGCGTCTCAGGGCGCGCAAAAGCTTTCCCCCGTCCCTCCGCTTGCTTGCTGTCACGCTCTCCGATTGCTGCGCCTTCCCAGGGCAGCGCACGGCTCGTTCCTTGCGTCCGGCACGTGCTGACCGCTCGGGCTGCGCCATCACGTTGTGCACGGGAACACAATTAGAAGTAAACCGAAGGCATTCTTTCGCTCCAAGGAAACGTCGGGGCTCTTTCGGCTAAATGCTAAGATATTTCTAAGAAAATTACTGTCTGCGCTAATAAACTAGTATTCACTGCTATTAAGGATATCCTTTTCAGGGCTGCGAAACTGGCTGTGGGAATGCAACGATGGTAACGCGGTAGGAATTTTGCAACATTAGAAATGGAGATTTTCTGGGGCTCTTTTGCTATGAAGCAAATGGGTTTTAATTTCTTTTCTCACCTCCCTTCCTCCTTCCCCGCCCTTGGAAATGTTAGCAAAAGAAAATTGCAACTGCATACGCAAAAAACCTTTCTGAAGACATCGCCCTGGTTTTGTCTTTCAGCGCTGAGAGCCTCCGTTGAGCTGCAGCGATAGAATAGACCAGCTGATTGAGACAGATGTTCTCTTCTTTAGCAAGTGCCAACACTTTGCCCAAACACATATTTGCTGACTTACCCTTAACTGGAAAACATCTTGAAAAGGCGGCCGAGATAAAAAGGAAGGGAACGAAGCCGCGTTGTGTCCAGATTTAACACAGCCCAGTGCTCCATTCTCTAAAACCAGTCCTGGTTGAAGAGGTCCCTTTCACTGGATCCTGTTCATTTGTTGACGGATAATAGGGGCTGAGTTGCGGCAATCCGTGTGCAGAAAGCAGAAAATAGAGTCAATTACATCTGTATTAGGTGGCCTTGGGGAGAAAATCTCCTTACATGCCTTCCACTGATACTGTTCTTAATTATATTGGCTAAGGAGCTGCCTATGTTAAATCCAAGCAGACCTTGAGCCGCGCTAAGTATAGAGACTAAAATATCTCCTGAGAAGGTAGTGGCGGCGATGTAACTCTCTGGCAGGACTTTAAATGAGGCTTTTTGTTTTGCCCACAATAAACATCTCAAAATGAGACGGTGCGATGATGCCATCACCCCCCTTCTGTGCCCGGGGCGCCCGACCCCGCACAGCGCCTTTGCTCCTAGGAGGGGGTGACGGTCCCGGCCCCGGCGCCGAGCGCAGGGTACAGCACCACGCCGACGCCGAGCCCCCAGCCCGCG
>NW_010543444.1:0-257 GCF_000687285.1 Phaethon lepturus
GAGCTCGGCGAGCAGCGATGCAGAGCCTTACAGCACGTCTGAATCCCACTTTGCTTTTCGTAGCTGTCAGGAACAGAGGCGAAAGCAGCTTTAAATGGCTCTGGGAGAATAATCTTGCCAGCGCAAGAACGTGGAGCAGAGAAGGAGATGGGTGGAGGGCCCGGGCCGGGCAGGGGAGAGGGGGAGGCTGCGAGGCGCAGGGGAGGTAGCGAGGTCTCCTGCCAGGACTGAGCACGGGGCGCTGGGCGTCCCGCCCA
>NW_010543444.1:353-1317 GCF_000687285.1 Phaethon lepturus
TGCAGTGTGAGTTATTGCTCATCTGGTAGCAGAGTGGAGAGCATTAAAAAAAAAAAAAAAATCTGTTTCCCGTGGGGATTTTATCTGGCCATCATTCAGATATTTAAAGCCACTCGTGCTCAGGTTTTTGCCTGCTGCCTTCAAGGAGGGTCACCACGCTCCCTTTGGCCCTGGGGACCTGAACCTGAATCCTGGCCCGGAGCAAAGGCTTAACTTGCCTGGTGCTCCGCATCCAGCAGCTGCCAGGAGCGGATGCTCGGGGGCTGTAAATAACCCATCAGAGCAAATGCAGGCTCCATCCCCTTGCATGCTCCTGCAGCAGCTGTGGGCAGCAGTGGGTGGGCATGAAGGGTCTTGACCACCACGTGCCAGAGCTGAGAAGATGAAGAGAGTTTGCTGAGATGCTCTTTTACCGCCAGCTAATTCATCCGTCTAGTTCCCTTTGTTTGGCACGGGAATAAGGTAGCAAGCCCAGATCCAGAGCATTACCTGCCTCTCTCGCTGGCCCAGCAGCCTGCACCCCTCTGCTCCCGTTAGGGAGAAGGAGCCCCCCATTCCAGCAGCAGCTCCGGGTACCAGAGCTGATATTTGATCTCAGATTAGTCGTCCTGTTCACAGAAGACAGATCTTGAATAGATGCTCTCTGCTCTGAAGCCATCTGTCGTCACTTGCTCTCAAATCCCCTGAGCACGTCCCCAGAAGGGAGGTGACTTACCTGGGGCCGGGGGAGCCGGCTGGGAAAGCCGTTACCAGCGTGCTGCGAGGGCCAACGGTCCGAGCATTGAACCCACGTGCTGGCACGTCCCGGCAGCTGCGGCAGGGTTCTGGGGGGGCTGCGGGTGCTCAGAGGGCTTGGTACAGAGCAGGGCTGTCTGCCGGCTGTGGTGGGGAAATAGTCTGCACTGGCACAACCTGGAAGCACCAGCAAAGCTGGCTGGGGCGTCGCTTCCCCGAGGCTTCCCGC
>NW_010543444.1:1382-1657 GCF_000687285.1 Phaethon lepturus
CGGCTTCCCTTCAGTGGGGTGGGGGCCTGCCCCCCCGCGGTGGCTGCTCCCGCTTGGCCGTCGGCACCGACAGGTTGTGATGGCGGAGGGGTGTTCACCACCACCCACGTCCTGAAGGACATCCGGCTCTGGGTGTCTGGAAGGGGATTCGGAGAGGGGCAGGTGGCTGTGAGCTGTGTCCGTGTGTGCCTCTGGGGAAAGGGAGGTTTCGGGTCACACCAGTTTGTGTAAGGAGCCTGCTTCTCCTGTTCCTGCTGGGGAGCTAACCGGCAGGC
>NW_010543445.1:0-3862 GCF_000687285.1 Phaethon lepturus
CGAGGAAGGGAAGAGCTGCCTTGGCCCTGTGCTACTCCTGACCACCTTCACCAGGGCCCCAGCGCCCTGGGACGGTTAGCCTGGCACGGCATCGCTGCACGGGTCATTCCCAGTGGAGGACGGGTCCTGGGGAGAGCATCCCAGCCCTCCTTGGTGACAGTGACCCAGCACAGCTGCCCATGGCCTCCAGTGCACTGGGACATCAAAGGCGCAGGGACAAGCCAGGAGCCACATCAAGAGGCCCAGGCTGCTCTGTCACTGCTGGCACAGGGACGCGTTTTGGATGAGCCTTGGGCCCATCCAGCCTTTTGCACAAGTGGACGAAGAACAGCAACCACGGCAGGAAGACTCCAGTGTGCCCTGCTCCCAAAAACGCTGCCCTCGCCCATCCCCACCTGCCTGTCTTTCCATTAAGCCATTGTCTCCAGGAGGAAATGCCATTTAAAGGCAGGTATTTCAAAAGAAATGGGAAATCTCTGCTCTCCCCACAGCACAGCACCTCACTTTGGCCCATTCCCAGTGTAAAGCTGGGAGTCAGGTTTACATGGGGATAAGAAAAAAAAAAAAGGCAAAGCTTTTAAGGACAGATCTTCACAAACCCAAACCAAAGCCCCATGAGGGCAAATCCTTTCTAATCCATGCTCTTCCTTAGAGGTGTAAGTGGAGTGGAAGGGTGGAGGGGGGGATTTAAATGTGGAAAACTGAGCTCCCCAACCCTTCAGTCTGGCAGAGAGCCCACCGATAGACTAAAAACAAGTCTGCAGAGAAGCCTGTGTGGGATAATCCAGCTCTGGCCCCCGAGGGGACGAGAACAATTAGGAATCCTCCCTCAAGTCTCCACTCCAAGATAGAAAAACAGTTTATAATTTGGTCCAGAGTTGTTGTTAGAAAGTTCTGAATCATCAGGATACACTAACAATTTCTGTGCAGTAATTACGGAGGAGAATTCATTAGGTGGACTCAGAGATAAACTATTAACAGACGCTTTCAAACCTCCCACCTGCCCTCCTGCGTGCGGAACCCAGGGGCTGCTCTATTTATGCAGCGGCTGTCAGTGAGGAGCTGTCGCAGGAGGGAGAAACACGAGCAGCCATGGCAAAATATGAAAAGTATTTTAAAGGAAAACGAAAGAACGGGTGTTTATTACAAGCGCGCAGACCAAGCGCACGCTCCACCGTTAACCTTTCCAGGCGCGGTAGCCAGCCAGGGAGCTGTTTGCCTTCGCTGCCCGTGAACATGCCACAGTCCCCACCCCAGCAACCCTTTCGCTTCCAGAGAAAAAGCAGCCACGGCATCAGAAGCTGGCCCACAGTGGCCTCTGGAAGCAGCGTGCAAAATGCCTTTCGTCTGAGCCTGCCAGGTTCTTGTCGCGTATTTACCCAGCAGAGACAGAAAGGATGAGGCTCCCCAGCCCCTGTCTTCCTCCCTTGTCCCCGGCTGCAGGTAGGTGCCAAGCAGGGGGGATATATTTGTGCACAACCCTTCTGAGCCGGCCAGCGGCAAGTTACGACTGAGAAGATGAAGCCGTTCAACAGCCCCTGGCTGTGGGTGCCCCTCGGAGCCCATGGCAGCCCCTGTACGTGAAGGCCAGCAGAGCCGAGCGAGTGCCACCACCGAGAGGCAACTGCCTGTGGACTGCCCCACACATGCGCTCAGCCAAGGTTGCAGCACAGTTTCTGCCAAAGCTGGTTTCTGCATCCTTTCTCAGACTGATTACCCCGAAACCCTCCTGGGAAACCTGCAGCTGTGTGCCATTTTGGGGGCAGATCTCCCAGCTCTGGGGGTAGCCATTCCCAGGATGGCCTCATCCGCATAGGAACAAGCCCTGCTTGCAGCCAGAGGAATCTTGATTAAGCAGGGAGAGAAGTGGGCACTGGCTGCCGGGCAGATGCCCTAAACAAGAGGAACTTATCAGCTCTGTTTCCAAGACGAGACATGTGTCACCACCTCACACAGATCCAGCCCGGACGCTCGCTCCTCACCAGCATGGCCTGCACAGAAGCACGAAGGCTTCCCTCTCCCTGAAGGACGCCTGTGGAAATAGCCACTGAATACCTTGTGAAATTTCTTCTAGAAAAGGCTTTGCTTGGGCTAAGAAAAGCGTTGCACCCAGCATGCTTCGGGGGAAGGCGCTGGACGGGAGCGGGAGCCAGCGTGCAGCTGCGCTCCCAGCCCTGTGTGTTCGTCCATGGGCTGGCCCCCGCGGCAGCGCCGGGAGGTCCCCAGCCCAGAGGAACGCCAAGTGCCGTGGACAGCAAGGAACTGCTCTGCCAGCACACACGCAGCAAAGCCCGACACGGCTAAGCCCTCCTGTTTATTATGTAATAAAACGCTTTCCAGACCTGTTAAAATTTAATTGGTTTAATCTTAATTGTTCCATTTTCTACGGCGCATGCAAACACAGAGCCTGACCCTGCCACTCGTGTGAACCGTCCCGTGGGCTGCAGCGGGAGCAGGATGAAACCCGCTGACCTCAGCAGGATTACGTGCATGAATCGGAGCTGCAGGCCTGGGCTTGGAGCTGCAATCCAGCGCCGGGCAGCCCACCAGCGCAAGGCCCAGGGTCCACTTAGGCTCCACTTAAGCCCTATGGGATGCAAGTGGTACGCGGGCCTGCGGATGCGAGCGGTGAGCAAGCCTCGTGCTGGGCCTCTGCTGAAGGATGAATTTCAGCCCTGCTTCTTAACCTCACGGACGCAAACATGCAGCAACATCTTCCGAGGCATAGAGCAAAGGCGCTCCCAGAAAGGCTGTGGGTTTTGCTCTGTGCAAGTGGCAAGGGGGTGGTGTACGAGTGTCCACGGCGGTGTCCTCCAGCAGAAGGCTCACCACGGGACCTTCTCATTGCATGAGCAGTAAACTGTGATTTATGACAGCTTCTCCTCCAGAGGAAGAGGTGTTTTGCTACCCTCTGCACGTCCACAGTCGTGGGGCTGTGTAGTGCAGCAGGGTGGCTTTGTGAAGCTTGGATATCCTTTGTGCATGAGAGACACCAAATAAAAGCAGGCGGAAGGGGGTCCTTGGCACTGACATTTCCTATCCTGCATTGCCTCAGATGCAGGATGACCTTTACCTGCTCCTGTGATTTGGCTCTCACCGAGCTCAATGCATCAGCCTCAGTTTCAGAGGCCCATGGGGCACTGAAATCAAGGGCAGCCTTCCCTTTGGTGCCCAAATCTACCAAGCTCCCCTTACTGCAATGAGCAGCACCCTTGCATGCACTGCTCCTATCCCCGAAAAGTGCTGAGCACTGAATGTTGCACACAGCTACTGATATCCTCCCAAATCAAGCTTCCACCTTGGAAATGTATGTGTTTCTCAGGATGCTGAGAAGTTTGAAAAACTTCAGCTCAGAAAATACATTTCTCATCAAGGCTTCGTTTTGGATCATATTTCCAAGCCATACAAGAACTGCAAGAACTGTGAAGCAAAGGTAAATCAGCCAACACCAGTGAGCAAGAAAACACCAAAGAAAAGCAAATATTTGCAGTGACGTCTTTCTCAAGAAAATGGGCATTAGATGGGTGGTTCTTGGCAAAGCCAAGTCAGGAGGTTCTCAGGACCCTGAGAGGTGGAGGCGGGTGTCAGCTGGCAGACCCGGGAGGGCAGGAGAGGACTGTCTAGGCATGGCTCGGGCAGGGCTGGGACAGGGCAGCGGGAGATGAAGGCAGCACGCTGCTGCGGGAGCGAGCGCATGGCATCCCTCTCCTGGCCCTGGCTCCGTCGCCTGCGGGTGCCCTCTGCTCTCCGGGGGAATGAAGGCAACATTTCGTTTCGAAAGGTTGTGAAAAAGAGTCATTCCTTGGGCAAGTGGCGGGGCTGGGGTAAAAGCCGTCCTTGACCCCGGGACACGCAGCAGGCC
>NW_010543446.1:0-1061 GCF_000687285.1 Phaethon lepturus
CCCTTCGGAGCCAGCACCAGGTGATGCTGCCACGTCGCACGGGCGCAGCCTTTGTCGCCCGGCCCGGAGGCTCCTCAGATTTCCCACGGAACCTTCTCTTAAAGGAAGAGCTTGGTGAGCGCGCACGGCGTTAATGAAATGTTTCCATTAAGACGGCGAACCTGTGAAGGCAGCTTTAAATAGCGCGCTGTTCCGTCGACTCCGAAGCGGACAAGTTTCCCGCGATGCTCTTATACATGTTTGTTCTTAACCTTAAGAATATCGTTGTGGGGATAATAATTCAATTCGGCGAGCGGGAGAGAAAGCGAACAGAGCAGCGTCCCGCTGTTTGCCCTGGGAAAGGGCCGACCGACCCTCGGCACGCGGCAAAATCTTCTTAGGAGAAACAAATTGCGTTTTCTATCGCTGAGTGACGAATGCTTTAGGCCGTACACGCAGCGACAAAGTCTGGCTATAAACGGAATGAGATTGTCCTCTAGGTAGAGTACAGGTACGAAACGCCTATTTATCACGACGGAAACAACATTTTGATGCAAATTTCCCAGTTCTGCCGGTAATCCTTAATTGGCCGGTGGATCAAACCAGGCAGAAGCGCAGTTCCGTTCCCGCGATGTGAGCCTTACCTCCAGCTATCAGAAGCTTATGTCTTTCCCAAATAGGTCTTCAGCTTTGAAAAGCCTCATGCAGCCTGAACAACCGAAATGAAGGATTGCAAACCTACCGCTGTCTCCGTGCGGGATCCAAATCCCCGAGCAACAGCATCAGGACGGCTGGGGAGTAATAGCACAGAGTAAGTGTTACGAATTACCCGAGTTCTCCTGCTTCTTTTTTCCCTCTTTTTAGCAAAATGCGCATTTATGAACACGGGCTGTGAATTATTATCCCAAAAAGGCACATTAGGTGTTTTACGGCGTATTTCATATAGTTTCTCATCTAAAAAAAGGCAGACGGTCAAAAGAGTCGAAGAACAAAGTGTTCTTCGCTAATAAAGCGTCGCTGAAGATAATCGGCATTTCCTTTTACCGCGTAGCACGTACACGCGCCGGGGCCCCGCGCGCCCC
>NW_010543447.1:0-3237 GCF_000687285.1 Phaethon lepturus
GCTCCCTCCCGCAGCGAGGCTCAGGCGGCAGTTAACAGCCCGAAAGGGGACCGGGACGGCAGATCTGATCTCATCCAGCCCGGCGGCAGCCTCGGTCATGGCGTCACCGGGCCATAAAAGGGGCGTTTTTATGGAGCAGGGCTTCTGAGCTGGAATCAGCAGCTCATCTGCTAGTGGCCTTTAGATCTCGGCTTTCTGACAAAGGGGGGCGACGGCAAAGCATCCCCGCTCAGCAAATGTTTTCCCTGCAGGAGCTGAGTTGGGCTGATGGCCGCAGCAGAAATGAGGAAAAAAAACCCCAGTTAAAAAAAAGCAGGTTTTGGGAGGATTGGGTCTGTCTGCGCCAAGGTCTTGCACTAAAAGAGAGCAAGTGCTCCTTGGACAGCCAGCAGCAGCCACCATAGCTGCTTAAATACTAACCATTCCACAGAAAAACAGGAATTTCAGAAACTGTGAGCGACCAGATTTTGCTTTATATTTGCACATTTCAGTTTGTCCTGTGCTTCACTGGCTGCAATTTAAAATCGCTCAGTGAGGCAGCGGATGAAGCAAACGCACTCAGACCAGTTTACAGCGTCCTTTCACTATGCTAAAATTAAAAGCGTGGTTCAGAGTTTTACTCATTTGGCATCAGAGGTGTGTGTATTTGGGTGGGGTTTTTTTAATCGCTATAGCTACACCTTGGCCCAGGCTAAGCAGGAGAGCATCTTCTGAAAGAATGGTTTAACGAGGTTAAGAGTACAGAGATTGAATCCTATTTCTTATTAAAAAAAAAAAAACACAACACTAAATTGCAGCAAGGAGCCACCACAGCTGGTGACGGGACTGGGCAGCAGCTACAGCTGTCCTGGGTGCTCCTCCTGTTCGGGCACAAGACCTGCTGCGTCACTGGAAAAAAACACACGATTCTCTTCCAGATAACGCCTGCCTGCCCTCCGAGTTGCACCAAAACTTGTAAATCTGACACCAAACTGTGAGCACGGTCAAGAAGGCGTCCTCTGTGACACTTTGCGGGGTGAAGGTCCAGAAAAACAGCAAGGCGAAGGATAAAGAGTATCAAGATCTTGCTCTGCTCTTTGAACACAGGAAAGGGATCGTTTCCATGCCAAAAACCAACACAAAAGAGGTCAAACCTCCTGGGAATGTGGTGTGCACTGCACTGTGTCACAGGGAGCACAAGCACGGCACAGACCGAGCAGAACTGTTTTCAAAAGATGTATCTCGGTGACAGGTCAGTCGGGTGCTCTGAATTATTTCGGGAGAAGGCAGGCTGGTAACGGATGGGGAGCTGCAGCCAACACAGCACAAAGGTTTTCTGTCGCCTAGGCACTCTTTGGAGCTTTCTAGAACCAAATAAAGACTGTTTGCCCAGTTATCAAAAGGAATGATCACTCAAGGCCACCTTTGAAGCATTCGTCTCGTTTTTATTGGCACTGCCTAGAAATGTAACTGTAAAACTCATCTTGGCATTGGTCTGATTGGTCCTTTGAAAGGTGATTAACAAATTTGCTGCCTTTTTTTTTTTTTTTAAAGGAAGAAGTCCGTTGGCTGCTGCCAGAGCCTGGTGGAAGAGCTCCACCCGGTGGCTTTTCCTAAAGGCACAGCTGGAGGCCCAGCACTGCTTCTGGTTTAACTGGGAAGTCTCAACTTCCACTATTCCTCCTTAAATGAGTACTACAGACTAGAAGGAAGCTTCGCAAGGCACTGCTTACAGTAACTATCTCTTTCTAAAGAAACACAACCGTCACAAACAACCCAACAACCTCTCTCAGTCGCTTGCTCCTGTTTGCACTTGGGGCATCTGCTCTGGGCTCAAACACCAAAACATCTGATGGGGAAACTTCCACGATACCGGTCACCTCCCTGGTTCAGAATGAGGCACCAAGTGCTGAGCCTGGAGCTCGAACTTGCAGGATCCGTCCCTTAGAAGTTTTGTGTGACAGAACCGTGGCCATTTCTCCGCCCAACACTGACTTTGTGCTCTTTTAAGTGACAGCAAACACTGGAGAGTTGCATTTGTCTTTTGGGACATAGGAAGGAAGGATGGAAGTGACTTTTTTTCCCCCTCTATTTTATCAATCCTAGGAGCTTTCTTGCTTTTCAGAGGATTCGCCTGAAAGACTTCTCCGATGAGAAGAGATAAAAATTGTTAACTGCGAACAATCCTCTCTGTTATAGACATCTTGACTACAGTCCCAATTACAGGATGCGTGGAATTACAATCACCGACACCCAAAAAAGTTAAAATACGCCCTGCCTCACTAAAGGCATTTTTACCGCGTAAAAATTTGGCTCCCAAAGCTTAATTATGGCTTATACAGCTTCAGAATTTCCTCCTCTAGATGCTTGGTAGATACCAATCAGGGAAGATGTGGTCCCCAGGAGACCTACTAACCATGGAGGAAAGCGTCCAGCCCAAAGAAAGCCCGGAGGCAGCCAGTGGATTGCATTGGAGAGATCTGCCATGTCCGTGAGGATGCTCAGAACTTCAGCCTTCACTTGGGCTTTCATTTCCTTTTGACTCAGAGGCGAAGATGTACTGTTGGAACCAAAAGTAAATGAGAATGGATGTATTTGGGTTAAACTCACTGCATAGCCAAGGAGGGAAATCATACCACTTGTGCTGCCTCAGCTTCCTTCTTAACCGGAACAAGATTCTCAGGGATCTGAAAATAAGACAACAGAGTTATTTCTCCTACAGCACGAAAAGGGAGGGTTTTTTCCCCTCTAGCATTAACTGCATACACGAGGAAGAGCACCCTTCTGCAGCCGAGAGGGTCCTTCATTTCAGCCTGATTACAGGCAACACGGTTCATTCCCTGTCGGTCTCCCACTGGAGCCTGAGCCCCCCGAGCCAGCCTTACCGCAGGATGCCCAGGAGCAGGGAGAAGGCCCAGAGCGCCATGCTCAGCGTCCACCACTTCTGAGAGCCGACATGGATGATGCCAGCGTCAGCCGCCCATGCGACGTGCTCGCAGGGGTAGTAGAGCTGGTTGGCCAGGTTGCAGAGCACCGACAGCCCCCGCACAAAGCTGTCCTCATCCTGCAGGGAGCACGGAAGACATGCCTTGGCACCTGCGGCGTGGCCAGGGAGGCTGCCGGTGCAGCCCATGCCCCGCGCTCACCTTGGGGCCCAGCCCGTAGCCGCAGCTGTAGCTGAGCATGGCGAAGTCATCGAAGAGGCGCAGGGCCGTGCGGCAGGCGCTCAGCTGCGCCGACACAGCCAGGAGGCTCCCG
>NW_010543448.1:0-495 GCF_000687285.1 Phaethon lepturus
CCGATGAGTTCTCCAGCAATTCGGGAGGCAAGAAGCGGAGCGGTTAAATTTTACTGACGCCTGGGAAGCCACGTCCCGTCCCGCCGCCTCGGGAGCGGGGCCGAGGCAGAGCGTCGCGGCATCCCTCCTGGCGTCGCAGGAGCGAGCACCCACGGCTGGGTGAAGCTGTCCTGGATCCAAGCGCAAAGCACCCCCGTAATTCTGTGGGTTTCCTTGCAAAGTGGTTGGGTAGAAACAGCGCAAAGAAAAAGAGCTGACACGGCGCAAGCGCTGCGCCCTCTCCTTCCGTAGCCAGAGGCGGCACCGGCCATCCATCACCGTCACCGCAGCAGCTTATTACTTGACATTTTATTAACAAGAAGCCCGTTTATGACTTGAAAATGCTTATTCACGAAATCTGTTTACACTTAAGATGAGATAAGGAGGCACACGCTGTATTGCCTTCACATTATGAAAACCCGACGACTCATTAAATGTAACCAGAGCTCGTGCTGA
>NW_010543448.1:509-2079 GCF_000687285.1 Phaethon lepturus
CGTTGTTAAAGCCGTCTGAATTTCCAACCTGCTGGTTCCAACTGGCTTATGCCCCCAGTTTTCGAATCTAGGCGTCTAAATGTTAATTTAATTTCTCCTGTCTCGTGGCACAAGGGCAGATGGGCTGGAAAAGTCTGTTCTGGGGTTTTAAATCCCATCTTTGACCTAAAAAAAATCAAAGTTTTTTGGAAGGTGGTTTTGTGGACTCTTGTTTTACCAAAGGCATTTTGGCCCAGGTAGTTAGCATTAACCTTGAGACTATATGCTGCTTATTTTGAGCATTTTCTATTTTTCCAAAGTAAAACCAGAAAGGTTAAAAGCATTAGAAAAGGTAGGATTTCAGCTGTATTTATTCTAGTCTGAGTTCAGTTTGTGTATATATGTCAAGTAAATGTAACTTGAAAACTGCCAACACTTGTTAATTGTTCTGGTTAATACTTTGTGAGCTGCCAGTGATTTTACTAAATCAAGTTGCTGATTTAGTAATCAAACTAATCACAGTACTTCAAAATTCTTTTAATTTGAAGTCGCTTTAGATGCTGCAGAGTTAAGGGATCGTGCTGTAAGCTTATTGTCAAAGGGGCTTTCTACATACTTATAATTTAAAAAAAAACAGCATTTTGATTTTGGTTTATTAAAATGGTAGAAAAACAGCAGTAAATCTCTGTGGCAAATTGGATGTGTTATTCTGGATTTTGAGAACAATTGAAATGGAAAATACTGACTAGGTAGAGGCTTAATTTAGGTTTTAATGATCATTTTTGTATAAGTAGTCTTGAAAGCCCTCCTACAAAGCAATCGAGACTCCAGAGGTAAAATTCCACCCCTAGGAATTGAGGAGGAGGCAGCTTTACGTAGCACAGCACCCTCCTCTCCCTTGTGTCCTGGGGCAGCCAGGCAGCAGGCAGCTCATCCTCTGTTTTGCATCTCCTTCGGATCCTGCAGATGGGAAGAGATAAAGGCGTGCAGCAGAGGAAGGAGCCTGCACCGCAGCCATCAGCCCCAAGGCGAGAACGTCACCGGCAGGAGACGCCGGCGATCCCGTCTGCCTCCGGTCCTCCTGGAGCGGAAGGCTCTGCCCTCAGGTTTGAAACCAGCTGGGTGTCCCCCTTTGCCAAGAGCCGTGGCCGTGCCCTGCCCCTGCCGCCTTCGGTGCTGCCGGTGGTTCCGGAGATGCTCAGGGCATCGGGGACGAGCACTGGCACGTCCCTGTCTCTGGAGAGGGCCGCGGTGGCTGCCTCGTCACAGCGGTAAACCCGTCAACCATTTCCATTTTCCCAGTCTGCTTTTTGTTTAGTCGCAGGTCTGGGGATGCGGGAGTGCTCCCCTTCACACCATCCCCGCTGCTGTGGGGTGCTCCTCCTACAGCTTTGCTGTCCCATCCTGGCTCCGACATCTGTGGAGCTCGTGGGCTGTCAATGTTTAGCGGTCCTGTGTGTGGAAGCCTCTAGGAAAATCTTAAATTCATCGGAATTAGGATCCACATCTCCTTGTCCGTAGAGGTTGGGAAGCGGCAGCCGGTAGGCAACAACGGCTTTCTGCCCGGGCCCGCAAATTGGTCTTACGGTTA
>NW_010543448.1:2110-2869 GCF_000687285.1 Phaethon lepturus
GATCTAACGTTCAAGCTGGCCCCAGTTGGGATCGGGGCTTGGAGCAGGTGAGCTCAGCCATCCCCTCCAGCCTGCGTTACGCCCTGAGTTTGCTGCTCAGGGACCAGTGCTGGAAGAGCAGGCGGTGCAGGACTGAGCTGGGGTCCGCGGGGAGCGGACCTGGCTGGAGGACCTCTCGCTTTCTGCGTCAGCCGCAGGCCGGGAGCACGGGGAGGGGGTAACGTGCGCGTCCGACCTCGGGTGTCTGGCTCGGTCTCGTCGGTCACGGCTTTTCTGGACAGCTGAACAGTATTGATGGGCTTCAGGAACCGCTCGTTCTCCAGAGCTGGAAAAATAACCCGTAGCCAGTGAATGAAAAATGCATGAAAAAAGCTGGAGAGACAGCTCGGGCCTTCTTGTTGCCCGGAGAGAGCAGGGCAGCACGGGCAGATACCAGCAGGGTTGTGCTGTCGAGGGTTTGGGGTTCGTCACAAGTCCTGGATCACAGGAGGGTTTTTCCTCCCTGTTCTGACCTTTGCGTATAGAAGCTAAAGCGGAATTTTCAGAAAACCCCTTTCGAAGCTGTCATTCTGCTCATGGCCCAACCGCAGCCCATCGCTCGCCTTCTGACTTTTCCTTGTCAAATAAACCTAGAAAGAAAAAAACCCGACTGAGTTACAGTCAAGAAGCGGTAGCAGGTGTAAACGTCGCATCTCTGGTGCTCCCCTCTGTAGAGAAACACCCCCAAATAGCCTAATTCTTCAGAGGGCGAGCCCGCTC
>NW_010543449.1:0-221 GCF_000687285.1 Phaethon lepturus
GGGCCCCGGCAGCCCCGTGGCTCCCCCGCCAGCCAGCTACCCACGGCGCATCCTGGAGTATTTTAAGACAACCCTAAACTGTGCCAGAGCCCGTTCTGGCCTGTGGCCAGGCAAGAGCTGGGGGAATCGGAGTGGGAAAACGCCTCAGAGCGACGTTTCCCTCAGCTGCCCTCCGCTGCTGCAGGCAGGACCGTGGCACAGCTGCAGCCAGAGGGACGGGG
>NW_010543449.1:249-7285 GCF_000687285.1 Phaethon lepturus
CCACTGCGAGGGAAGACGCCGGGCCGCTCTGGGACTGCAGCTTTGGGGTAAGAAAAAAAAAGGAGTACCAAATATTTCACATAGGGTTGTTCAGCCAGGATTTATCGTGAAGGTTGAGTGGTCCGTCTCACCCTCCGGTTTACTTCCTCGAGTGGAAAATTGGTTTTAACCTTGTGTGGTTGTTTTTGCACTGATGGTTTGGGTGTGAAACGTTATTGTTTCCACCAGCCTGATCTGATAGGGCTTCATGCTCAGGGTGGGTGTCCCCACAGGAGGCAAAAAAGAAGAAAATTCAGCCCCTGATGGCGCTCTTTGTAAAAAATGAAAACTCAACAGCCTATAAATCGGGCGGTGCCTCGGTCAGGAGAAGCGCTCTTTACTGACAGCAGAAGTCAACAGGGCAATCAAAAGGTTATGTAGATCCTGCCCTCTGGAGCCCGAGATGCAATTGCCTTGTGTTAGCATTCATAACTGGATAAACTGTTTGTTATCATAATGTGGCTTCATCCGAACTGGGCTTGGTTGGGGTTGTTTTTTGCTTAAAGGAAAGATTGGTAATGTTGGGACAGGACAATTAGGGCAGTGGGTACCTCACACAGCGTGTAACATCAGCGATCGCGTTAGTTAGGATAGACTTTGAGGTCAGAAATGGGCCAAGTCTGGCCCCGTTATGTAATAAAAACAGAGAAGCTACCAAGGGAAGTTTAGCTTGCACTGCCCAGGCTAGTCCACCTCATTTTTCAAAAGACAAGTGATCTCCAGGGATGGCTTAGAAGCACTAGAGAAAACAGTATCCTTCGGCATTACTGTCTCCTTCACTTTTCACTGTCTGTGAAGACACCCATCAATACTCAGTAAGACATACTATAAACAGGGGGAGGGAAGACAGGGAAATACTCAAAACAGACAAGGAGCAGAAAGAGGAAAAAAGTATTATTAAGATAACATTTATTCTGACTTCCCTGCATCAAGGCAGGGGATTTAATAGACAGTGCAAATGTGTGCTGCAGCCTGAACCCAAGCAATCGTTATAGTCTGATACATGAAATTGCTGCTCACAGAAGATGAACTTGTTAAGAATCTAACATGCTCCCAGAAAGAGATTCTGTGAAATATATCTTTTGCTGATTTTTTCCCCCAGCTTGAAAGGACAGAGCAGGTTTAAACGTAGACGACTAGTTAATAAAATATACTTGTTACCAGAGGAGTGAAATGAAACAGGACGATCTTGGGCTGAATTCTTTATCTCCTGGAGTATAATAAATAAAATTACATATAATTCATTATGACGATTGGCTTCTCTTAATTCTCCAAGGAGCATGAGTCCAGACTGTTCTCTCTTGTTCTTGGTCTTGTACTTTTGACCAGCATAAAGTCAATGATGAGTCTACGCCAATCTTTAACTACCATTAAGGTGAAGGTTTCAAGATCACAAGATAGGTCTAAGCCATATTTAAGAGCAAGGAGGTCAGTTCAGAGCCTACTTAAACCTCTAAGTCGTGTGACCAACAATGAAACAGCTGTGGGTGACAGGCCTACCGAGTGAGACTTCTGGAAGGGAAGGCAGGCAAAGAGGACACTGATCTTCTCACCCAAAATGTTGCTGCTAAAAGTGTTGAGTGGATATGAAAGATGAAAGCCCTAACAGGAGACATGCATTTTGTGCTTTTTTGGCTAAGCTTCTAACAGTGAGCCATAAGTTGTCACTCATCCCTCGTCAGCTGTAATATGTAAGCTACATGCAAGGCAGCTCCATGCAGCTGAAAGGAGCACTGCTAGATAGTGGAGTTGGATTTGTAGCCTGCTGTCAGCACAGCCAAACATGCATTGCTGAGGTGTGAATTATGAAAGTTGGTTTCCAAATGGCCAAGGGGCAATAAACGTTAATATAAACTAGACATGGGCCCATGCCAAACAGCCCCAGCTCTCAGGGTGTTTGGACTGCAAACATTTGATCGGGATCCAAGCTTTGCAGCTGGCCTTATCTCTGCAGTGGCCAAGCCAAAACCCCGGGGTTCGTGGCCACCTGGCACATTCTGTGATCCAAGGATGCAATGTCTGATTACCTGCTCCTTTGCCACCTCCAGCTAACAGTCCTTTTTATCAACTATCCCTTGTGCTTCCTGTCTTGCTCTGGTATTTTTTCTCTGGCTTTGTGTTTTTTCTCTCTCTGATTTATACTGGGAGTTCTCTGATTAAGAGACATGCTTTAAATCTACTGTGAGCACCTCTGGATAGAATTATGCAATATTGTGGAAAATCATCAACAGAAAGCACGGAGTCTGAGCATGAACTTTGAACCTTCCATGCAAGGTTGACAAAGGGCAGTAGGCTGCTGTGCTTGTGAAAGAGAGGTGGGCAAGAAGTATGTTTAATAAACATACCCAATTCAACTTTGAAGACCTTCTGATGTTTTAAAAGACATAGTAGGGCTGGCTAGCAGTAGGTGCCTGCAGAATCCAAGCCAGAAATCTCCAACCATTCCTGGGGTCATAGATTGGACCCTGTAACCGTCTGTGTTTATTCTCTGCACCTCAAATCCCACTGACTAAGTTTCAGATGGAGATTGGCAGTCTTATTACATGTGTTTTTATTCGCTGGAGTGTAATGCACAGAGAATTACTTGGACTTGCCAAAATACACACTTGATCCCCTTGTTTCACCTCCAGCAGCAATAGCCACGAAAGGAGTTGTGTGATCACCCTGCTCTCGTTGGACGCTTCTCTTCTCCCTGGACTTTGGTAAAGGGGCAGAAAGAAAACACTGTGCCTCGCCCTAAACTTTAAAACCAGACCAGCATTGTGATACCAAGATTTCTGAGGTTTTTCCTGTCTTCTGTAAAAGAAATAGTCAGACATGATGTAAATATCAGAGAATGCTGACTTTTGCTGAATTCTAAGAGGTTAATTGACATATTAATTATCAGTAATTAGTATATGCATATACAGACGAGGAGAAATGAAGATTTTATTGGTATGAAATTTGTCCATTAGCTACACTTCACACTCATCAAATCCAATGTTTCTGAAGCAGCAAGACTATTGATCTACATTATGGATTCTGCTTGGGTAATTGTGATGTGTATCTAATACCCTCATCTTAACACAGGACAAGGGGATGCTGAGCTTGCATCTGGAGTTGTCTCGATTTCCTCTTCTCACTTAGTGGCTGAAAAACACAGGAAATTTTATGATCTTTTCATCCCTGGCTATAACTGTCTCTGTTTTTAACAAAACAGGTTTCCTGAGTCTATATTTCTGGCTATAGTAATTATATTGTTGACTCATGGTCATGTGAGGAAAAATTTTGTAGATTCCACACTTATAAAATATCTCCAGGGATCTTATCTGGAAAATTCTGGAAAATCAAAGGATAATAATATTGTCTGAGACAGTTCAAGTAAAATCTTCACTTTCCAACTTTTTGAGAAATAGCTTTGTTCACTGATATTTAAACCTAGTGCTGTGGCAAGTCTTCATGGATTTATATCTGATCAATGTATATATTGTCCCTCTGTTTTTCACTGTTCCCATTGATATGGAAACATACTAGACCAAGTTTTCTATAGAGACCTTGCTATATAGACCTCCTGGGTCAGAAGTATGCCTTTTTGTTTAGAATTTAAAATTTTTTGAAACAGTCTGGATCTAGGACATACCTGAGTGTCTAGACTCCCAAGGATAGGCTTGAAAGTAGACCCAGCTCTGCTCTGTCCAAGCCCTACAAGCATCATGGGACCTGCCAACGTTATCAAAACACAGTTCCTTGAAGTATGGGTGTAGGTATGAAAATTACTCCATTAATACCACCCAGCTTTATGTCTCCACTCACGTGGGAGTGCAGAATATGTCTGACAATGTCTTCAGCTGTTCAGGGATGAGCACTAATGCATTTGTGTTTTCTGCTTGGTTATGGGGTTGGAGTGGGTGGGAAGGATTCTGCTGCTTTTTCAGCTCACATCTCACAAATCTGCTAATGTGTTGTCATCATCTTCTCCACTCAGACTATTGCAGGAAGCCCAGTTTCATTGCCTGTTCTCATTGCTGACTTTTTTTTTTTTTTTTTTAAATTAATTCATTTTTGCTGGACAAGATTCACAGGTGATGGGCTTCACAAGGACTGTCCTGGAACACATGAACCTTGACAGTCTCACTGAGGCTATGGGGCAACCCATCATTTGTATGGGGGATAGCAAGTAGGCAAATTACAGTGCAAATCTACTGTAATGCAGTTCAGCCAGAAACAGAAAACTCCAGGTTTTACAGTATCACCTACTGAGACCCCAGGAAAGGTTGGAAGGTTGAACTGTGAGCTGTTTCACTTTCATCTATTTGTGAAGGCTGTGAAATCCTTTGTAGACATTTTAACAAATAACGCTTCAGAAATATATTTTCCCCTAACATCCTGCTCCTTTTTACTTCCCAAGTATAAAAGCCAACAACAACTCAGCACGCATGTTTTAAGTTGAATAAAAAGTGCTGGTAAGAATGCATCTTTCACCCTTCCAGAGGGGTCATTATAAAAGAAGGGAAGTTAAAAATAATTTTAACGTGATCTGCAAAAAAATTAACTCTTCGTTTTTCTGCATCTTTTAAGACATTCTGAAATGTCTCTGCATGAACCCTTGTCTCATCCTTCTTCTTTTCCCTTTTGCCCCACACCCAGCCTCTCCATCTCAGAAAAGGAAAGCTTTGGTACCTCTGACTATATCTAAATGAGGGGACCCTTGGTGTTCTACCAGCTCTATCTTAGGATGAAGTCAAGATGCATATAGCTTCCCTCCCCACGTTTCCCTTTTGCCTCTGGCACTATGTCACCATGGGGAGAAAGTTAGATGCCCAATTGTAATGGTTGCAGGGATGTTGCAGGATGCTGCTCTAGTCTCCATTAATCTATATTAATGCAGATCTTCAGTGAATCCCAGAGAATTTTCAGGAAATTTGAAATGACGTTGCTGGTGCTCTACCCTTAAAAAGCGAGTGTTACTGAGTATCTAAAGACATCCTTTTGTTTTTTAGCCAAACTGTTAGCAGATTCAAGACTATCTTTGTCAAAAATGCAGGAGAACACATCCTGAGATACTTGTAAATGTGTCCATCTTGACCTGCTACTCTTGCTGTCCTCCATGGACTGTGGAGTTCATGACATGTTGATGCCACAGGGAGCTACCTGCTGAAAAGCCTTCTTGTAGGAGGATGCTTAACATCACCTTATAAATAAGTTTCCTTCAGGTATCTCAGATAGCAAGAACTACCATTCTGCCCATTTAGGCACTTCTGCAAGCATTTTGCAAGCCTAAAAATCTTTTAACATCTCATTTTTAAATGCTGGATCCTGAATGCCTGGAGAACTTCAAATGAAGATTTCCCCATCCTGAAATTTCAACGTGTGGTACAAATCAGTTTAGCAGCAGAGTTGTGTTTTCTGGATTAATGACATGGGCTTATTCTTGGTGATGAACTGGTACTTGCTGGCCCTGAAGGCAAGCAGAGACACAGCAGTGGTTTAATGGTGATCGCCTGGACAGTACAGGAATGTCAGAGCTTGGGACGCTAGAGCATCTGTATTATTAATGGACTTACTAGCATAGTTATTAACGCTATGACAATAGCGTTATTAACGCTATGACAATAGTAATCTTATCGCTATGATTATGATAATTATTATTAATATCGTAATGAACATCATTAACAATGATCATTATTAACATTAACACAGCTATGAGCTCTTTGTATATTCTATGAGGAGTTGTGCTCTGGTATACAGAATATCTTCTTATTTTGTCCTCCCAGATTTTCTCAGTCTTCTGCTTTTCCCCCCACACCTTATAAGCTACAGTTTTTCCTTTCTCATATTCAATCCTTCCCCTCTCTGTTGTCCCAAACATCACTCTTGTCCCTGACTCTTCCCCTAATCCAAGGAATCATCGGTCTCCAATTTCACAGGCTTTGTTCTCAGCATGTCACGAATGTTGGAGTTGTGCAACCAGGGCTGGATTCACCGCACACGTGGGACACTCACCTTCGCCTTCGGAACCGGGGTAGGAACCCCTAGTTTGTGGTGACATAGATTCATCTCCACTATTGCTCTCTTTCTCTAGAAGTCTCATGTGCAGAATAAGAAAAAATAGAACAGAATAAAGCAGTATAGTACTGTTGAACACAGTTAAAAGATGAATATAAGAAACATCACCTTATAACAATTAATATTAAGGAAATAATTCTTATGAAATCTAGGCATCTTCCTGAAGTGAAAAGTCAAGTTCAGTGTGGTTACCGCCTTGGCTACTTAAAATTTTTGGCCACACTGTGCTGTGAGCGATCTGGACTTTGAAACTACTAAGGGGATTTGTTGTGGCTTCAAAGTATATTACAGCATCTCATAAAGCTCCATGTGAGAGGAACAAGGTTCTTGCTGTTTTAGTGTTTACTGTTTCTGTTCTGGGATGGACTGCATATAAAATGTGGGAGAGGAATATGGCACCTTCAAACAGACTGAGGAACACTGCTTCTTTTTTAAGCCCCAGACTCAATTGTAAGAAGCCTGTACCTGCAGAAGGACCAACTACTGAGCCTGGAGCTTCTGAGATGGAGGCAGGGGAAAACTGACCCCTTTTCCCATTTGTTCAATCTCAGCTCAGAAGTTACAAGCACAAACTGCATTCACAAAACAAAAGAAACTATCCCCTGAAAATTTGACCCCATGCTTTCCAAGGGTCACACGACTACTACCTGTGGCTATTTCAATTTATGATGACTTCCCCATTGCCTTCAGGCCCAGATCTAATGGAAGAGGAAAGGTTGGCATGGGCTTCCCTATCACCATTAGCAGCAGATGGTACCACAGGTGCATTCTCAGTAGAGCAGTTGTGGGTGGACGCTGGTGGCTCACATGCACGCACGTGTGCACGTGTATATGGATAACAGCTGCACCTCGTCCCCAGGTTACCACGTGCCGTCTCACCCATAGACATTCCAACAGACCACAAGGTGTATGTGGCAAGGTCTGCTTTTTTTAAAGTGCATGTACTTATATA
>NW_010543450.1:0-208 GCF_000687285.1 Phaethon lepturus
GGCCGCGCCGAGTCGGAGAGGAAGGCTGAGCTTCCCGAGCAGCCGCCGAGCGACGCTTTCCATAGGACCCAGCGCGGGGCATCCCGCTGCCACTGGCGAGGCTCTCCCGGGCTCCTGCTCCCGTGCGCCGGATTTTCCTCCCTCTGCCCCTCCGCTTATACCGCGCAACTGTTTCGAATCTCTAAAATAATGTGACAAGTTAATGATG
>NW_010543451.1:0-208 GCF_000687285.1 Phaethon lepturus
CGCCGACACCGGCACCGGTAGCAACATCAGCATCAGACTGGCACTGGCATCAGCACTGGCACCAGCACTGGCATTGGCACCGGTAGCGACATCAGCGTCAGCACTGACACCAAGATCAGCATCAGTACCAGCATCAACACCAGCATTGGTATCAACATCGACACCGGCACCAGCGTCAGTAACGACGTCGGCACCAGCTCCAGCAGAG
>NW_010543451.1:489-1855 GCF_000687285.1 Phaethon lepturus
GGCAGGAGGCTCAGGAGATGGCAGCGTGCTCGGGGTCAGACAGGTTTTGGGGGGATGCAACTTTGCAGCAGGCTGCAGTGCGGAGCAGGGCGGTGGGGTGTCTCTCGAGGGCTTGGGGGGGCCCATGTCCGTCCCACCAGGGCAGGTGGCTACAGGGAGGGTCGGGGTGAGCAGCGGTCACATGCTGAGCAAGGCTTGTCCATCTCGGGGTGGACGCTTCAGATCAACCCCCATGGTGGCACCTCTGTCCCACCCTGGCATCCAGCCCTGGTGCCCTCCCCCCCTGCCCTCTCCTCCCTGGCTGGTCCTGGCGTCACCACTGCCACGTCCTCACCTCAGCTACCCCGACCCTCCCAGCTGCAGCCCTCCGCTTTCCAGATGAGAGCTTCCCAGATGATTTTGGGCCCAGGGAGCTGGGGGGGTCCCAGGCAGTGAGAGGCAGCATGGGGCCAAGCACTGCTCCATGCAGGAACCGGGCTCGTCTCATGGCTCCTCCCGGGCCGATGGCATCCTCAGGGGAGAAAATGGCTTCCCCAGGCACAACCCCTCATGGCATCCTCAGGGGAGAAAAGGGCTTCCCCAGGCACAACCCCTCCTCGCTGCCTTCAGGGCATTAATCTGGCAGGTTGCCCCTGCAGATGCTTGGATCGGGTCCCTTTGGTCCCCGGAGCTGGCTCCTGTCCCCTGGCTGGGTGGCAGTGCCACCGAGGAGGAGGCAGAGGTAGGATGTCCTGTGCTCACCCCGAATACTCACAGCCCGTGACCTTGAGGCTGTCCCCCCAGGCACAACCCCTCCTCGCTGCCTTCAGGGCATTAATCTGGCAGGTTGCCCCTGCAGATGCTTGGATCGGGTCCCTTTGGTCCCCGGAGCTGGCTCCTGTCCCCTGGCTGGGTGGCAGTGCCACCGAGGAGGAGGCAGAGGTAGGATGTCCTGTGCTCACCCCGAATACTCACAGCCCGTGACCTTGAGGCTGTCCACCAAGGGACACCTCGACCCTTGCTGCCATGGAGGGCTGCCTGGACTCCTCCCGGGATGTCGCCCCTCGTCACGGCTGGGCAGGAGAGGTGGGAGATATAACAGGGAGGGGGGAACGGCCGTGCCACTGGCTCCATCCTTTATCATCTCAGCATCTCCCCGCAAAGGGCAGGAGGTTTTGGAGGGGGGAGGGTGGTGGCAGAGACAGGTTCTCCTCACTTTTTTAAATTGGGGGAGTCACAGCGTTTCCTCCCAAGCTGGGCTGCCAGGAGGCTGTGCCCAAGCTGTCCCCCACCGGGGACTGTGCCGGACTGGAGGAAGAGACCTCACAAGGGTCTGAGCTGGAGCTCAGGATTTTTGCGGTTCTAGAAGCGCTGCGTGCCCTGCCCT
>NW_010543452.1:0-1263 GCF_000687285.1 Phaethon lepturus
CCCCGCTTCTGGGGGGCCTTAACCGCCTCGCTGCTTCAGAGCCAGTCGCCCGCTGCCGCTTCAAAGGAGCACGAAGCTCGCCGCGCTGGCTAGAAGCGTGTTTGCTCCCGGCAGCGCCCGGTTTGGTGCACGGCTCTTTGCGGAGCGGCGCCTGAGAGCCGCGGCGGGGTGGCCGGAGGGGCGAAGCCGTTGCTCCGCCTCACTCGGGTGTTTAATGCGGTATTAATTACAGTGGCATTTAATTCGTTGGGCAGTTCTCCTAAAGCGAGAGCGTTAGTTTTAGAGGAAAACGTCAGGATTTAACCCAGAATAACTATTTTCATTAATTTTTAGTCTGACTATGTCAACAGGTGCCTTTTTATGTCATCCTGTGGTCAAAACTTGGGCCCTGTTTTTGCTGATTCCTCCGCCTTTTGAAGGGTGACCTATGGTAAGAGTTGAATAGCTCCAGCATCTTCTCAATTTGCAGAGACATGAGGAGACTGAGGAAAAACGTGAGCGCGGCGCCGATGCGAGCGCGATACCTTGTGCTGGTGTTTGCGAAGCCGTTTCACAACAGCGGCGTTGTGCAAACCCCGGGGAGAGTCACCGCGCGCGCCCCGAGGACCCGAGGACGGCACCGCTTCCTCACCAGGAACAGAAGCTTCCCCGCTGCAAAGCGGGTTTCAAATCAGGAATGTTCTTCTAAAGCAATGCGCTCGCTCGGCTTTTGTAAAAAAAAGTGTGCCCTTTTTTTTTTTTTTTTACACTTACAGAGAGTCAAGAAATTCCGCTTTGTTTGAGAGCGTTAACTTTTCCTGAGTGTAATTTGAAAGACAACTGAAATTTTGCTAAATTTAGTATCGCCGAGATGAAGAGCCATCCCTGCGTTTTACTCCGAGTTGTGCTCTCCCAGGAGCTGTAGTCTGAAGATGAGTGTTTGTGGCATTTTTTATGTTACCATGGGGATTGCTATAGTAACAATTCTCCTAACCCTTCATTTATTAATTCACTTTGTTATAAAACTAAAGGTAAACCAAATATCCAAAGAAACAATAGCTTTAAAGGGATTTCACCATTCCCGCGATCCGCGTTTAACGTTCCAGCGAAAGGGCCTCGAGTTTGTGTTTAAAGGACAACATTTGCAGATAATTTAATACAGTCAAAGGAACGAGACTCCACAAGGTTTCCTCTGAGACTGGAAAACAACAGCTGATCTATGTCATAACACATTACAGCGCGCGGCAGTTTAGCAATCCTTCTGCAGAGCGTCCCTCGGCGGGA
>NW_010543453.1:0-6456 GCF_000687285.1 Phaethon lepturus
GAGGTTTATTCCCGATTTCGGTGACAAGATGTCTTTTGTTTCTAGCTCCATGTAAAATTAAGCATCTAAACAGGGAAAATATTTTGATAGTGTGTATTGTGTATTTTAAGGCAAACATGAATATGAAGTTAATAGGTTTTAATTTTTGCAATGATAACTGAGAGATTTAAGTCTAGCTATAGGAAGATAGTTTAGTGATTAACTGATTTATGTACCCACTGGACTATCTGATAACTATGTGACACGTGAGCTGCTGTTACACGGTTCTGTCTCTCAGACTGTTCCTGGCTGATTTCCTTTTGCAGTGGAAAGATCTCAGGATGTGTCTGTGTACAGGGCTTACCTAAAAATGGCTCTGCAGCCAATTTATATGTGCTTCCAGGTAGCTGGTTTGCCTGGAGTGAGTATGGGGTTGTTTTCACCTATTCATTTAGTGATGACCTAAGACCAATATATGGGAAGCAAGTCCTGGAGTTCTGGAAATCTTATTTATTTATTTTTTAAATGAAGCAGTCCTTCCATGAGAAGATCAGAGGTTTGGAAGCTTTAGAGTCAAGTCTAGCTTGTGGTGAAATGGATGAAAGGGGAAGCAAAGTGGAGAAGGGGGCTGCCTGCCACCCAGGGAATGCTGCATTATCCAGGAGAGCAAAGGAGTTGAATGATAGCAAATGGGATAGTGGGAAAGAAGGGGGTGGGAAGGGGGGCGCTGGGAATTTTTAGTTTCCTAGACCAGGCAGCGCCTGACTTGGGCCGGTGTGGAAGGGGCTGACAGGGACATTTGTCCACCGCTGACTGCAGGTGCGTGTGCACGGGGAAGGCCAGGGAATGCTGCATTATCCAGGAGAGCAAAGGAGTTGAATGATAGCAAATGGGATAGTGGGAAAGAAGGGGGTGGGAAGGGGGGCGCTGGGAATTTTTAGTTTCCTAGACCAGGCAGCGCCTGACTTGGGCCGGTGTGGAAGGGGCTGACAGGGACATTTGTCCACCGCTGACTGCAGGTGCGTGTGCACGGGGAAGGCGAGAGCGGCGGGAACAGGAAAAACACTGTAGCCGTTATCTTGGCAGGATGGTTTTTTGCACCAACCGGAGGTCCCTGTGGCCTTGTAGCTCCTAATTCTCTTACCCTGAAAAAGGAGATGGATGAGCTATAGCCCTAGGAAATGCAGAGCAGTAGGCAGAGACCTCACTGAGCATACTGATCACTGTAGGGGAAAAGGAGCAGCAAGGTAAAGGAAAAACTACAGGAATGTACAGAACAAAAACACAAACACAGAAAAAGAAAATATTTCCTTCAACTGGGAAGGCAAGTTGACCAATACAAATTTTTTTACCCCCTGCCCTGTGTCTGCAGGTTTCAGGCAGGAGCCTTTAGGGGGTGAGAGATCTTTTCAGTGCAAGGCCATTGCCGCAGCTTGACATCTCAGTCATTTTATCATCTGGGTTGTTTTCAGCTTGCAAAGTGTCATGCAGCAAACAGCAACAAATTTTGTTGGTACCAGGAATTAGCCGGCAACTAAGCACCATGCAGCCGCTCGCTCACTCCCCCCTCCCCCAGTGGGACGGGGGAGAGAATTGGGAAAAAACTCAAGGGTTGAGATAAAAACAGTTTAATAGGACAGCAAGAGAGAAGGAAACAACAATGATAACAACAATAATAATACCGACAAAGGAATGTACAAGAACAAGCGATGCCCAATACAGTAATTGCTCACCACCCGGTGATCTATAGCCCGGCCCCGAGCAGCGATTTCTTCCCCCCGGCTAACTCCAGTTTATGTACTGGGCATGATGTTATATGGTAGGGAATATCTCTTTGGCCAGGTGGGATCAGCTGTCCTGGCTGTGTCCCCTCCCAGCTCCCCATGCACCCCCAGCCTTCTTACTAGCAGGCCAGCACAAGAAGCTGGACTGTCCTTGACTACTTAGGAACAACTCAAAACATCAGCACCTTATCAACATTTTCTCATCCCAAATCTAAAGCATAGCCTCACGCTAGCTTCTGTGAAAAAAACCAGCTCTATCCTGGCTGAAACCAGAACACAAGGTCTGATGTGAAGAGGATGAAAGGAAGCTCTGGAGGATTTTAGAAAGCTGATGGGCTGGCTATGCTTCTCTGTAATCATGGTGGTGTAGTACAGGTGGACAGACCTCACTCAGAATATCTGAACACAACTGCACCAGCAGCTGGGGAGGTGAAAACTCTTCCCTGGTAAACTACATAAGGGAAGATGTGCCCAGCCTGCCAGGCTGGACTATAAACCTGAAATCCCAGCAGATGCAGAATGGAAGTCATAGTGAGAAGCAGAGGACTGTGAGAAGCAGAAGGAGGTGATAAGAAAAAAAGCTGGTTTTGAGCTATTATGACAGGAAGCACAAAAAGGTTGTCACTGTCTTCAAGAATTATATATAACTTGTATATATAAAAAAAATAATTATATAACCCCAATAAAGGGTATGAGCCAGTGTCCTAGCATAGAAATAACAGACTGACAGCACACGTGCCAACAGGATTGGGTGTGAAATGTCTATGTGGAAAAAAAGGCAGCACTGGCTTTTGTTCCTGGATGTCAGTGGTTTCATACCTGCATTTATGGAGCTGAAACATTGCAAACATCTTTTTGCAATGGCAAACACTTCCTCTGACTAGAGAGGGGTCTTTCAGCTACTACTGTGCAATGTACAAATTATATACAAAACTAGGGCAGCATTTGGAAGTATATTGTGAGAAAATGCCTGATTTCTGTGTCTTTCATTCTGGTCTTAAAAACGTAAAGCACCAATTCATTGCACTGTAGAGGAATATGGACTGTGACTGCAACTTTGGATATGAGACAATGACATGAAAAAATCAAGCTTTTTGCATAGGCAGCCCTTTCTTATTCACTAATATCAGCTGAAGTGGGGGTGCTGCTCTGTTCTGCATGGCGAAAAATAGGTAAAAAATATGAGGGCTATTGAGAAGTTGAAAAATCTAAAAAAAAGATTAGGCATCTGTTATTGTGGATTCAAATAAGCCCTGAAAGCTTCCTCAGTACTAACGCTATTGATTTTTTTATTTTATTTTTTGCTATGCCCAAGTCAACCTAATGCCAAGCCATGAAACTGGCAAAGGAAAAGCTAGCAGCAAAGTTGGTATAGATTTGTTTGCTTTGTCTTTTCTGCTGACCTATAAATCTTACCTTATAAAACTAGCCTTGCTAGAGAGTACTACACCTAGGCCATAGTACAGATAAACAGGTGTACATGCTCGGGTTTCATTTTTTGTTTGGGGGCTGGGTATTTGGGGGTTTTTGGCTAAGACGTGATTATTTAATATTGCACTGTCAGTCTTGCATTGAATTATGGGCTTTAGTCCAAGCTGTCCTGCTAGGCACAGTCTCCAGTCCAGCCCAGTCACCACAGCTGGCTCTAAGTCTCATCACTGGGCTTTGATACCACGTTGTCCCACGTGGTGACTGGTCAGACTGTTGTCCCACGGGGTGACTTCAGTCTTCAGTTAGTACCAAGCACATCAGAGATGAGATGGTCTGTGCATCAGTCTGCATGGATATCAGTGTGGGCCAGCCCAGTGCAGCCCTTCTTGGCTGTGCTCTGGAGAGCAAATTCATGGAAAAGTAAGGCCAGCACTGCTAGTATCAGAATTACCTTTTTGTATCCAATAGGTACTGAGCAGTTTTGCTGAGTGCCCTTTACAAAAATGTTATGGTTAGGAGAGTTTGCTTGATGGAGAGATTATGGCTCTCCCCAGGATTTCCTCTTCTCCTCCGTATCGCAGGAGAAGAGCCAGAGATCACTCAGATCTGATCTAGTAGTTAGTTTATTGGGTTCTAATCAGTAAATCTAGGTATGTAAATTATTTAATAAGTACAGATGGATTGGCGGTCAATACTCTACTATTTACTACATTAAAGTTGATACAGGATACAAAGATTATCGCATAGGCTTACTATATGTATCTTAAATGTTACATGCAAAAAATGTCACTTACCAACCCATCGATGCCTGGTGTCAGCCTCAAGGGGTAACCTTGAGAAGCATCCCTACTCAAGGGGAGATTGCCGCACAGCCAGTTGCTATGGAGGGAGAGTTCAACGGACCCTGATGGCTGCAGATTTTTATAGCATAAAGTGGTTGATTCGTAGCCAGATTTTCTGCTGTGTTCATGCAGTTTTGGCCGCTTAGCAGCCCAGTCTCCAGCCAAACCATTTTTTTTGTTTTGGTGCTGGGTTCTCACTGATAGCCTCACAGTAGGATTTACTTTGGTTAGGCCTACTTGCAGAGCATCTGCCTGGACAGATTTCAGTCAGTTCAAACAGGAGGAGTGCACCTGTCACACTCCTTCAAAGACCTCTGCCTTTTGCCACATGCTCAGCACCCTCCGGAGCAGTGCTGACTGCTCCTCAGTCCCTGTCGTGGTTTAGCCCCAGCCGGCAACTAAGCACCACGCAGCCGCTCGCTCACTCCCCCTCCCACAGTGGGACGGGGAAGAGAATTGGAAAAAAAACTCATGGGTTGAGATAAACACGGTTTAATAGGACAGAAAGAAAGAAGGAAACAACAATGATAATATGAACAAAGGAATGTACAAGAACAAGTGATGCCCAATACAGCAATTGGGCACCACCCAGTGATCGACAGCCCGTCCCCGAGCAGTGATTTCCGCCCCCCGGCCAACTCCAGTTTATGTACTGGGCATGACGTCAGATGGTAGGGAATATCTCTTTGGCCAGCCGGGGTCAGCTGTCCCGGCTGTGTCCGCTCCTCGCTCCCCCCCCCACCTCCCCGTGCCCCCCCAGCCTGCTCGCTGGCAGGCCAGCACGAGAAGCTGGACTGTCCTTGCCTGCTCAGCAACAACCCAAAACATCCGCACATTATCAACAGTTTCTCATCCCAAATCCAAAACACAGTCTCATACTAGCTTCTGTGAAGAAAACCAGCTCTATCCTGGCTGAAACCAGGACAGTCCCCCTGCCTCTGCTGCCTGAAGGCGTCTCTGGCACCCACATAATGCTGTGTCGCAGCCTGTGGCAGTCGGTCAGCTGGGTTCTGCTTCTCCAATCCCATGGTCAGGAGCCAGATTTCTTCAATTTTGCCTTATCCTAATCACCTAGAAAGTGACCCCTCCCTCTGTTCAGTGGAAGTTGGACATTGTGTGGCCATAAGTTTGCATCCTTCTGTGAGAGTGACAGAGACTTCATCACTTCTTCTCTAGCTCTGTTCTACTGAAGCCTCTACCTTTGCCAGAAGATACTCTGCCTTTCTTTCTATCAGGTACTAACACGATTTCCCTAAATGAACTATCTACTGAAGGAATATTGGGGTTGAGCATTATGATTACCTTTTTTATGCTTTTTTGAAATAACTATTTTAACAGTAAAAAGACTTTTTAAAAAAAATAGTATTATGTCTTTTAATTGCTTTTGCTATTCTTTACACTCTTATTTCTAATACTGTTTTTTTTATAAAGCTTCCAAGAAAACGTTTCTCCAGTCTTTCTTTTTTTAACTGAGAGATTTAATAGCAGCATATGATAGCATACTAATTGCATATCATAAGTTTTAAAGTTAGCTTTATAAAACATTGTTATTTTGTTCAGGGAGGGCTCAGTATATTTTTATTGTTGAATATATTATAAATTACTTTGTTATATATGTAGAGTGCTTAGAGGATAAAACATGAGAAGACAGTAACAAACTAGCAGATAGATTCTCTACTCCTTTGAGCACTGCATAATCATTTACACTTAGACAAAGCAAGTGTGGGTGCTAATAAAACACTGATAGTATCTTATAAGTGTTTAGCGCAAGGTTTAAATTACTGTGAGATAACCAGGCACTGGAGAAATGCCCCAGAATCAGCTCAATCTCACACCGGCAAAACAAGGTCAGATCACAGACTGTTTTTCCTGCACTGTCAAGAGCATTTAAACACCTCCCCTTCATTGAACTAATCTTGCAACATGCAGCTTTACAAAAAAGTACCTAAAATACATTTGTCAGATGAAATATGACTTTGCTTATGCTTGTGTTTCAAATTGTGTTTGAAAATTATTTTTGCTTTAATGCAAAAATTTAGATTTCACTGCAATACTTTGATTTGTTGTGTGATTTTATGGCTTTTTTTCTTTTTTTTTTTTTTTTAAAGTTTAAAAGATCTTATCCAAAGTGAAGATGTGAAACCCAAGCTGCAGTACATCATGACTAACCCTTCCTTTTCTATGGTAACAGTTCAAAGTGAAGATAGTGGGATAACCTGGGAAACCAACTCAAACAGATGTTCTACTCCCTGGGCATCAGAAACTAGTACAACTTTTGATCTTTACAGTATGGAAAGTTCACCAGTAGGTTCTCTTCCAGGAAAAGTTATCTTTAGTACAGATGACAGTAAGATTGTTTGGAAAAGGAAGCGTAAATCTTAAAATCTTGAAGAGTGCTCACGGGGCATGTGAAGGACAAC
>NW_010543454.1:0-11092 GCF_000687285.1 Phaethon lepturus
ATACGGCCCTGGTACAGCACCGTCATGAAACCTCGCTAATGGAACAAACGGAGAAAAATAAAGCATAATGCTGTTTAATAAAGCCCTTCGTTACGAACCTATTTACAACGCGTGTAGGACAGTGTAAATAGAGAGTCAGCTGCTGCTCAGTTGAATGACTGCAATACTGTCGGCGGGCGGTTACGCACTGCCCCGCGGAGCGAGGCTGTTCTGACTGCGTGTGTTCCCGCAGCTGCAGCGCGGGCTGATGAGTGCAGCTGGAGCACGACACGGCGCCTATCCAGCGGGGATGGAGTGTGCTACTTGGCCAAATCTCTCACGTAGAGAAGAATGTGAACTTCAGTTACTGTCTCCATCCAGCATGTTTTGGTTTGGGTTCCTTTGCCTACATCAGGCAAGCCCGGAGAACTTAACTTTTGTTCTGCAAGGTAATGTAGCAGTAACATAATTGCAGAATCTTGTGTAATAAATATTATCCTTAATAATAAATCTTACGAGTCTTGATTTTGTCAATTTATTTCCCCTACATGCTTGCTGTGCTTCCAGGTCACACAGAACAAAAAACAAAACAGTTTCTGAAGTACCATGTTATGGCAAAACACCTTTGAGGTAGTGGAGCAATCCCGGCAGCATTACTCTACGTGGCATTACATCGGCCAGTTGCTGAGAGCTCTGTCTCAGAAATTAAAAAGTGCTCACAAAATCTGCTCAACAGACAGCTGGGAAGCTATGAATTTTAGGATGAGGTCCTATAACAATTCAGTGTTTTAAGGTACTGTGACATCTGGAGACATACTCATTAAATATAGAAAGTTTCACTTCTTGTTCAGGCATTAAACCCAAACAGACATCTAGTTTACATCTGAGTGCATGTAAAAAGCATTTGAGGTAAGTTCTATCCCACTGGATTCAAAGGAGCTATATGTGAAGAAAACCTATGTCTCTTAAAATCTCATTCTTGGTTCACCAGCTTCGAAAAGCTATTGATGGCTTCTCACGAAACAATTAAAAAACAGACCATCCCGTGGAAAGCAACAAAATGTGGTTACAACAGCACAGTCTCTGTTTTACACAAGCCATAAGAAACTGGTTTATGCTTCAGTAAGAAACTACAGAAACTACAGTAATACTCCTCAGGGGGGAAGAAAGTGCTGTAATTGAAAATGTGGAAAGCCCTGTTGGCTAGCCAGCTCACGAATCCTACCAGCGTGCAGTGTACTGCCCTGTTTTTATTAATAAAGAGTGTCTTAGAACTTTCTTACAAGGGTCAGCAGAAAGCAAGCCCTAAGTCATCCTATTGTAATGGAAATACAAAATAACTTCCGGAAAACTTTGTAGATGTGGCGAGGATTATTGGAGTCATAAATAATAACAGTAAGTAATATATGCACGGTGATCTGTACCAGTTAATGAAAAGAGCCTCAAACAAAGCACTTGAATTTTAATGTGACCAAAGTTTTATATACATCTAAACCCAAGAATGATACTGCATCCTGGATCTTAAGAGTGTTAGTATGAGTGGCTGTGGAGGGATAAAACTGTATTTTGATATACAATAGGAGAGAAAAACACTCACCTGGGAAGACCACTGCAAGAAACATTGTATTCCGATGTCTACACTTAAATTATTTAAGTTATTTGTCATATGGGGTTGGGAAACTATCTGAAGGGGTTGAGGAAGAGAGGGTTAAGAAGCCAGCCAACTGGCAGGCAGCTGCACCCCATAGGCAACTTGATAAGACAGAGATAAAAATCTGCTTTCAGCTGAAAGAAAGGCTTTAGAGATTGAAGGGGAAGTCACAACCAGCTGGTAAGTCAGAACCAGCTGGTAAGTGGAGGCTTTGGTTTTCTGATCTTCCCTTTGAAGGAAGAGCCATAATGCACTTGAGGTTTGGTGGACGGTGCCTGTCTGCAGACACTGATCCAGATAGCCTAGTGCAGCCACTTTGTTCCTGTTAACCTCTTAACCTGGATCAGACCATGCTGATAGTGGGACAACGCCTGGCAGAGAAAGGAATCTACACAGGCCACCACCTTTCTCCTCATTCCAAGTGGCTGGGACAAGCTGGCTACAGAGCTCTGCTCTTGCTGAACCAACAAAAGCTTCACACCATTAATTGCCTATAAAGATGAAGCCAGATGTTTTCAGACAAGATGGCAAGCATCTCGAACTTGCTGTTTAAATCACAAGTAGATCATTGTCTTTTTAAAAGACCAACTCTGTTAGATCAGAAGTTGTGTGTGTTTATAGCAAAAATTACTTGGCAATAGTCATAGCCTATTTTATGTATGTCAGGCTTCATGATTTTGCCTTTTATGAAACTGCTTGTATAAGCAAACTGAACAAACTGAATGTCTTTTTATTTTTTTCCCAAAGCTTTTTCTTCTCAACTCATGCTTCTCTCTCAACTAAATGCTTCTCAGCAGTGAAGTTAAATCTACTCTTTTGCAAACACAGGTGGCAACCCGACACCTGGGTAAACAGAAAATTTGATCTTTGACTGCAAAGCTGGTACCCTGTGTAATGAAAGTGCTTACCTGGTTTGGAATCTCTTTTGTCCTCTAACTCCGCTTTCTTTCATTAAACAACTACAGATGCTCTGCATACAGAAACCTCCAGAACATCAGGATCTCAGATCCCCTGCTTGGACCTCCTGATACATACACGTTTGTGTGTATGTATCATGCAAACACGCACCGTGGTAGAAGGGATTGTAGAGGAGCCACTAGGAGATGAGTGGGGAAGGGGAAACAACATATGAGTATTGAGCAAAGGTCTGACTGGGGAAAACCTAGTTAGCGTTGAGGGAGCCTTGGCTCTGTGGCACCTGGAGCCCCATTTGCCACATTTCCCAGCAATTTCAGGATAGAGAATACTGAGAGAAAGGGTAACGGGTTGTTCTTTGTACTGCCTGATCCTTTGCCCTTCAGGTTCATGCCTCTGCAATCACAACATACTCATTTCCCACAAGAAAAAAAAAAGCACCTCTTAGGAAGTACCTTGAGATTTTTTTTTTTTTTACAACAGCAGTAGTTAGCTGTTTATATTTTAATTAAAAATGTAAGACCAACTACACGTGTGCAGATCAAGAGGCCATCTAGATCTCAAACAGCAGCAGATGCAGATGCTGAAGAACAATTAGTATATTCCAAGAAGGGTCTGAAGAGGACAAGCCAATGTAACACTTCTCAATACTCTTCCACTCACTAAGTATTTTCAACTTTGAGTATTTCATAAGCACAATATGGGGTTTTTTTCTCACCCGTAACCTCCAATCTCATATATATGGACTTGCTTCGTATGCCCCTTGAATTCATGTAAACTTCTTACACACACAAAGTGCTCTGGAACAAGAGTTCCGCAGATCTGCTACTGCGGCATGAAGAACCTCCTTTTGACTCTGACTCCTAGGTCAACAGCCCCTAGTTCTTCTCTACAACTTTGTCATTTCTCCATTAAGTCCCCTCTCTTCCAGGCTAGAAAAAAATAGTCCCATTCCATCTTCTTCACAGAGATGATGTTCCATATCCTAGGTGATTCATGCCCTTTTTTTGACCCTTCTCCATTTCTAATAGAACATTGCACAGTATTCATGATGTGGAAGAATCATGGATTTATACAATGGTGCAATGATGTTCTCTGTTTTGTTCTCTATTATTTTCCTAATAGCTTCTAATGTTTGATTTGCCTTTTTCGATTGCCACTAAGCTGACAAAGTTTTCTTGCAGTTATCTGTCATGACCAGAGTTTTGCACTAGAGCAGCAATAGGCTCAGAGCTCATCATTTCATATGTTCCATATAAGCATTATGGTATACTCATCCATGATGACTTTTTATCTGCTGTATTATTTTTATTTAGAAATTTATTTAACAAGGTGTCTTTCAATGCATAGCTAGCAAGATTGTATCTGAAATGCTTATGTGATTTCAGAATTTTAATTCTCTTTATATGTTAAGTGCTTCAGTGGTAAGAAAATTTTCCACCAAGCGGAAAGGGGTAAACAGAGTTTAAGGTATGTTTTAAAGACTATCATTTACTCTGCTGTTATTACCTAATGATCAGACCATAAAGTAACTGTTGCAAGTTTGAAGGAAAACTCTCTTATCCCATTAACAAGTTTCTTGTAATAAATTGTGATATCAGTTGAAGTTTATACATTTCAAAAAGAAACAGAAACATACCAAAAAAATCTTGACTCATCAAATTGCATCTGAAGATTAATAGCTAGGATGATTTATAATCTAAAATTGTCAAGGAACATGCAAATACACTCCTGCTTCTGCTGTATCAGCAGAAGGGAGAAATAATCTTTGTATTCTAGTATAACAACAGTACACAGAGTCACAAAACAGAATAAAATTACTTTGCTTTATAAGGACACTGTTTCTGTGATGGCTGTCAGTATCTTCAACAACTCAAAAGCTCAAAAGATTGTATTTCTTTCTATGAAATGAAATAGTACAGTACTGTACTTACCCTTAAGCAAAAGTCACTCTTTTATTCTAACCATTTTCCTGTTTGAATTTTTGAGGTTATTTAACAGTCAGTTTACTTTGTTTCAGATAATACTATGCATGAGATTGGTGATCAAACAAAAAAACCCCACGTTGAGCAACTTTTCTCCTATCCATTAAAGACCTTATTCAGCATGCTAAAGAGTGAATGTCTCATTTTAATGAAACACTGCCAGTCATCATTTGCCAAATATTGACAGCAAAAAAATAACTTAAGAACGTAACATTGTATGCTAAATACAGACTTTTATCCAACAATAAGGCTTAGTACAAAATAACTAGCAAAAGACAATGCTAAACTTTCCTCTCTCCATGATACTGCCAAAGTCCTCTGAGCACCTATCAGTGATATCTATATTATGCTGCCAGTTCTAATTTATAGTTCAGTGATGCTCTAAGAAAACTGATAAAGGAAAAGGCCTGCGGTCATGCAGAACATGGTAAGGAGCAGCTGATCTGCGGAGCTAGATACTTCTGAGTTTCACGCCAAGGAAAGATATTACATTCATTATGACCACAAGAGCAGGAAATGAGTTCAATTCCAAAGCAACAATTTGCATTTCCCTCTCCTGGACAGACTGCCTGAGGAACAATCCTCTTTATTAAAGGAGATAAAGGAGCTGGGATTGTGACATACTTTAAAATAAACATCGGTACCTTGGATTTTAGGGAGAACAAGACAGGGATTTGGGTGTTTATTTATCTTTGCTTTTATTTGTACATGACTAGAAATGTGTCGCAGAAACAGCTGGACTGTCTTTAAAGAAAATCTGAAATCATTAAGCAAATAACACAGAAAAGTGTTTAGAATTTGTGTAAAAAGTATAAAAACTGTATAAAACTACTAAAAGAAGGGAATAAGTTTTTAGTATCTGTAGATAAAATCTAATACAGATTTTACAAACTATTTTTCCATCCGATAACCTATCAAGAACAAAGAATGGTTTAAGATATACTTATTTTCAGATGCATTATCATCTCCACATTATTCAACTCCTACAAAATTTCTATGGCCAAGTATGGAAGGATGATAGGAATTTAAAACAACAAGTATAATTAATAGACAGTTCTTTGGTCAATGTCTGTCATAGCTTTACACAGATTAGAGCAAAATATCTAGCTCAGGCAATCTGGTCACAGAAACCAGAATATGGACAAGTTAACCCGCTTCATGCTAGTGTGGCCACACTCCTTCTAGTATCCAGACAGGCTAACTGAAATACATTGTCTCCATGTTGTGACCTACTTATCCTCCTTTTTATACTGTATTATTTGGCTAAATATATTTAAATAGTTAGAGGTTATAAGCATGTATCTTTCTGTCATGAAATTTAGGATTTTTTTCCATAGTTCCTCTCCCTTGGAGTGACCTGAATTTTGCTATATTCCTATAATTTATCCCTGAAATATCAACTACTTCTGTGAGTACAGAGTTTATCCTGTTTTGTCTTTATGGAAAAAAACCACTTTTCCACCAACATGGGAAAGTTTCCAGGTTATGGATGCATTAAAAAAAAAAAAAAGTGTAAAAAATGTGTAAAAAAAAAAAAGCTTACTAAAGCTTTTGCTTTTGCTTAAGTAAAACATTGTTCAGAATTGCATTTTTAAAAAATTATTCAATTTGAGCCCTTAAATGAAGACTCTCTCTTTTGAGAATGATTACATTTCTAATTTGTCTTTTACTGGTCAGTAGAAAGCAAGAAACGAAGTTGATAGCTTTTTTTGTTTCCCATAGATCTGTAGTTGCTTCTCTCTGATTTCAGAAACCGAGCTCATGACAATCCTCCCACATCTGTTTCATCAGCTGATTAAAATGTAGATCTCCTACAAGCTAACACATTTTTGGATGATGGGCGTTACTCTAACCAACTCATTATTAAGAGAACAACTTTATGCACCATCAGCAACTTGGCAGCGTAAACAACATGAAACAGTTCTTTTAAATAGGACGTGATATTTTGTTTATGAGAGCTTTCATTCACTCGAAGGCTTTATGGCTTTTATAACCCATTTAGCCATAAACGTTTGCATTATCTTTTAAAACTTTTTTGCAGTAAAGACTTTTTTTTACTTTTTTGCAGTAAAGATCTAGCACAAGAAAGAATTCAGATAGGAGCCTTATGTAAAGCGACGAATATTTGGTTTTCTGATTGTGTTGTATGATTTGTAGTGTGTATCAGAATACACCGCAGGGCAACATTTCTTTCTTCCTTTAGTTTTTTTTTTAAGCCCACAAGACACCTGATGAGTTTTAACTTATCCTTATTCTTCAAAAAGTGAGATTCTTTTGCGGACAGGGACCGAGTGTGCTGTTATGCTTAGTTTTATAACTACTTTTTTTTTTTTTTTTTACATTTAAAGTCAAAATCAAAACATTTCAGTCAAATGTATGTTTTAATTTTAATTTCACAATTAGAAAGATTACATATCAAAACCAGAACTGCTGGTTCTTGAGGAAGGAGTTCTTATTTTGACCCAGTTTCACTAACTGTCTATTCTCAGACGTGCTTTGCTCGTGCCCACTGGAAACATCGGAACTGGCCAATCTGTTTTGCCTTTCCACCCAAACTAGAACACATGAATTAATTGTGCCATGGTAGAACTAACTCTGTGCCATGCTGCTAGTAAAACCACTCACTGCCCTCAGCCAGTAAAATGTGCCCAGTGTTAGAAAGGGGCTTTAGGAAGCACAAACATTTATCCTGTAACTCTCTTACTTCAGCATCTCACCCTTATTTATGTACAGCGTGAAAATGCAAGTTGAAAGAGGAGCGACTGATGATCGGTGCATCAGAAATGCGCCTCAGACAAGTGAACACGGCGTTCCTGACGGAAGCAGCCAGGGCTCTGTCGTCCTGTCCTATCACTAGCAGGCTTGGTTTTATTTCGAATTCTCTTAGAGCAGCACTAGCTTCAGGATGTGAAACATCGTACCAGGCTGACAAACTTCTTTGGCTTTGACGTTTCAGGAATTGTGTAGTTACACAGCAGGGTAACATGCAACTCACCATCTGGTAAGTGTTGTTACTTTGACCCAGAAAGCATTTTCTAGAATTATTCCTCTGTCAATGCAGTTACTCTTTTCCCAATTTCTGTAAATTTTCTTCTGGATCAGAGACTCAAAGAGGTCATATAAAATAATGAAAATTTTAATTCTGTAAGTGCAACCTCCCCCATATACCTTCTGTTAGACAACCACATTCAGGTAGGTTGTAAATAATGTTTTAAAACAACCTATCATGATATGGAGGATTACTCTTTTATTATGAATAATGTTATACTTTGCACTTTCCTCCAAGGTAGGTCTTTATACACATGTATTCCACATAAGGTTACAGAGTAAGAACAAAGTCCATTGAGCTGTGAGAGATTAGAGAGTCCTGGCTTTCACTAACTGCCTTCTGTTTCCTCATATAAGCAGCTTAACAAATTAGTAGTTTCCTATCATCTCTGGATATTGATTCTTCTAAGCAAGTAGCACTCTGAAGAGGTTCCCTGTTGTGGGAATACTGATGATTTACATGGGTATATCGGTTTCCATGTGCACAATACCAAAAATTCATGCTGCTATTTAAATCTACATTAGCTGGTGCTTTTGTGTTTATATTGGATTATTTACTTTTTCCCCAAACATTTTTTCATATTACAGAGATGCATTTAAATATTACCAGATACTGTTTTCTATGTTAACTTATTCACATATAGGTAAAGCACAAATAAGTTCAGATTTTAAGCCAAATTAAAAGAGGCTTAAAAACTTGAAGTTAGGAGAGTCTGTTTTAAGACTACTTTTTTTCACAAGATCTTAAAGGCAGCATGAGATATTTTATAATACCTGTAATGAGAGCGGTCCTTACTTGCGAGGCTATTGAAGATAATCAACTTGAGAATTTTTTACTTCCTTTGCAAGGGAGATATTGGTCTTCCATGATAATTTATACCACCTGAAAAACAAAATTTATTGTTCTAGGATAAGAATATTGGAAATTTTTTTTTTCTAAAGTCAAAACAGAAGGATAAATAAGAGGTGGCAAGTTTCAGACACTAGGTCCTTGTCTGTGTGCGTGATCTATGCCATACCTGCCTTTGTTCATTTACCAGCTATTCTTATCAGCCATTAAAGCTACTGGTAAAATTCTCACCTCATAACCATAAAAAAAACAACAACGAAAACAACAGTAGTAATAGTAATAATAACAACAACCGCCACCATCTTAACTGTACCAGAAAAGATATTCCCCTGTTCCTAACTTCTCTGTCTGTAAGGAAGATGATCCACCCAGTAGAATGAAAGCATTTTACACCAAAGAGCACATGGCTAAAATAAACTCAGTGTAGTAGAAAGAGGCATGTGCTTTGCAGACAGTAAGAGTGAAGGGAGAGTATAACTGTGTTGGAGAATATAACTGTGTTCTCCCCCACAAAAGCTACTAATTCACAAACTACTAATTCTGCGGTCAGTGTAATTTAGACTATCGCTTCCAGAACTCTTGACTCAATAATTGCCTTATTATTTGAATTGCAAGTCAGCTGATAACCCAACTGATCAGTCAGACACAGAAGAACCTTCTACCTGTGGCCAAAGTAGAAGGTAGTCATCGGGCGCCTTTCACAAATGATCCTTCGATCCCCTATCTGTCCCACCTATCACACTGTTTCATAGATGTGGCTGGTCCACGAGCATCCAATTTATAGTTTTATGAACTGGGAAGAGTACTGGAAAATCATCAACTATCAATAATAAGTTTTTCTAATGACAGGAATAGAAGACAGAATATTCTTTAAGCAGGAGTTCAAACCAGTTCTCCAGGAAGCTTCACACACCAAAGATCAAGAAGAATGCTAACATGCAATCATTGAACAGAATAGGAGCCAAACCTTGATATAAGGCACGTAATGAATAATGCTATACAATCGGCTTCTATACACCCACAATGTATCTAAATTTATAAACCGTACATGCCATTGGATAAAACTTAAATGCATTTCCCATCATGGAAGTGTACTATCCAATCTGCTCTGACACAGGACCATATTGGGATTGAGCAGACCATCCTGTTTGTTAGAAATTCTCCAGAATGTGCTGGTATTTATATCTCACAAAAGCTGTTCAGTAAACACAGTACAAAGACCTCTGATTTCACCAAATGCATAAACACGTGCGAAGAATTTCATTCTAGGATTTCGGACATGAGAGAGCTCTCTCTGTCAAATGAGTTTAACTGCCACCCCCCATCTCAGTGAATTAAACATCTTTCCACCGGGAAAAACTGTCCTGGCTTCATAGATAAGAACTGCAGAGTTCTAATGACAAACTGAATTTGCCTATGACATATATTTTAAGGGAAAAAATGCAGCATAGCTTCCTAGAGTCAACAGTTTGTGGGTTTTTTTTTTCGTCCCCAACTAATCAGAGTTTTGAGGATACAAAACTCATCTCTGTTCCCGTTACATTTCTGTGTGGACTTACATATGTTGATGTATTTTTTAGGCATATGCCAGTTCAAGCCTGTAAGAATGACTGTTATAACTTCATTCATATTGTAAAGATCCTTTGTCAGTCTTACACGAAAAGTGAAAGAGAACTACAAAGCACCATGATTATCTTTGTTGCATACAATTGCAAAGCCTGCTTCTCCAAGCGACACAAACTGAATAGGTAATAAACCAATAAACCAACAAACCAACAGAATAAAAGCATATCAGGGTCACAGCTTCTGCCTGGACAAGGAACGGAAAGAAATCTTCGTCAGCCTTTGCTGAGGCTGAAGAGGAATGAGGCACACTTCTTTTCTTGATTCGATTCGTCGACAATGGAAGGTGGAAGGGACCTTGAGAGGTCATTTCATACATTCACTTGTGCCAAGGAAGGATCAACTATACCTAAATGCTTCTTCAAATTTGTCGGTCCCTCTCTAGCAACAGCACAACCTCTGTAGACAATCTATTCCAGTGCTTATCTGTTGTCAGAATATCAGAGTATCAGAATTTTCCTCAATTTTAGCTTAAATTTCTCTTGCTGCCCCTTAAGACCATGATTTCTAGAACTGTTTGTGTTGAACAGAGAAAAATGCTCTTTCCTCTCCCTTTCACAGGTTAAAGAATGTAAGACAACAAAGTTAATAATCTCCAAGAAATATCCACTTAAAAAAAAAAATCAAAACAAAGCTGAGACTCTCTCTAGAAACATCTGAGAGAGTACCAAAAGGGGAAATCAACTATCTTGGTAGGCTATCGCTCTTTGGGCAAATCAAGCACGCTCATTTAGAATTAGTCAGGGGTTGCAAAACTACTCAAAAGAATCCCGAAATCTCTACGCTTAGCCTGGAAGCTGTTTGGGTTTGCTCTAGAAGTAATGAGCTGCCCTTAGGCCAGACTGGATGTTTGAGAGCTGACTGCACGGGAACAGGTTACCTGGTTAGTTGTGATGTTCCCTTCCTGCTGGGAGCGACCCTTCCCTTCTCTGGGAGCGACATACAAGGGACTGTTAAACCAGGAACTATATATTCTTTTGTTATAAAAACCAGGCATTAAGGTGGAGTGCTTTATTCCAACTCACTGTCTTCGAAAAGGGA
>NW_010543454.1:11123-14999 GCF_000687285.1 Phaethon lepturus
ACATTTCATTTCAGATTTAAGGTTCATATATAAAGGTTTCTTTATATACCAAGTAGAGGTCAGCATGGTGCCATAATTACTTTTATATATTCTTTCATAATGGAATTCTTTCATAAGAATTTAGAATTTGTTGCAGAATGCTGAGTTCATTACTTCCAAAAGTTGTGTGTGCTAATAGAACCTTACACAGTAACTCAAACTTATGCAACTGTAATTATGATAGTTTTTACTCTGTATAGTATTTGAAGACAAACAATAAAATACAATATTGAGAATGTTCAACTTTTTTCCTAAACTTTACAAATTATGGATTATGTTTTATGTCCCGCACCTTACTTCTCTCATTCAAATCAATCCTGTATTATACATTACGGGAGTTACCTGGTTCTGGGATTCTTAAAATATGATCAAAATTTTAAAACAAATCTTGAGTTTGAAGTGGCTTTGTCACTACTGATTGGGCTCATGACCGAGCAAAATACACCGCAAAGGGAAAGTAAGCGAGCTGACAGAAATTACCGGAAAGGTGAGAATATAGAAAATTTACAAAATAAAATAATATAGCACATAGGTGATCTGGCTAATTTTAGTAAAATATTTGGATGTAATTTAGTTTCATAATTTAGTCTTTATAGTCTGGTAACACTAGAACTATAGAATGGACCATGATATGTAACTTTCATTGTAGACTACAGCAGAAATGTAAGTATTTCAGAATTATCTTAGCCCGCTGCATTGGGAAAGATAAGTGACTAGGCAATTTTACAGTGACTCAGATTCAAACAGTTTTGATCAGTGATGTTTTGAATGGATGGAAATACACATCAATCTTGTGCAAGCATTTTACAGAAAGAATTATGGGTATAAATCAGGAAGAAGGTGCTTTGTAGGGTGGAGTTAAACTTCAAAGACTGTGAAATAAAGAAGAGTCATCGCTACACCTAACAGCTGTCCTATTGTAATTAAACAGAACATTAATTTCCAAGTGTTATGACATTTAATCAGCTATATAAAAATAATAATAAGCAAGATAAGTATCATCAAAGTTATTACGAGAGCAAGCCAAAGCTCACATGCCCAATGTTTCTAAAAGTTTTCATAGACAAGGTGATCTAGAATGTAAGTAGTCTCCAAAGTATTTTCTGGGAACATACCCTGATAAATTTCTTTCTTTAAAGAGAAACTTTGCAAGGAAACCCACAGTTCCTACACATTAAATGAAACATCAACTATACTCAGCCATTGTATTCCATCTATGTATCCTTATAAAGATGTGAAGTAATTTTTTTCTTTTTAGTCAGTACACGTTCATGAACAATTGTCATTTTGTACCATATTACCAGGAGGCAGGCTAAAGGGATGTTAAATGATTGATCAGAAAGCATAATATTGTAGCTGCAGACCCAGAGCAAGAATCCTGACTTTTACTCCATTTTTTACACCATTTTCGCTTCCTGCATAAGAAACTGGATTAGATATATACATTCATTTCTTCTGTAAGTACAGTAATTATAAAATACACTGTCCTTCAATAAATGGGTGTTTTAAACCCTATCTCCCAGAGCTTTTAGTTAGTAAAACACTAAAGCAATGAAAAGATGACAGGAATATGAATTACCTGCCCAACCTAGTGCCCTTCTATGATGGAGTGGCCACATCAGCGGACACGGGAAGGGCTACCAATGTCATCTATCTGGACTTCTGTAAGGCCTTTGACATGGTCCCCCACAATATCCTTCTCTCTTGTTCAGCCTGGAGAAGAGGAGGCTCCAGGGAGACCTTATTGCAGCCTGCCAGTACTTTAAGGGGGCTTTTAAGAAAGATGGGGACAGACTTTTTAAGAGGGCCTGTAGTGACAGGACAAGGGGTAATGGTTTTAAACTAAAAGAGGGCAGATTTTGACCAGACATAAGGAAGAAATTTTTCACAATGAGAGTGGTGAAACCCTGGCCCAGGTTGCCCAGAGAGGTGGTGGATGTCCCATCGCTGGAAACATCCCAGGTCAGGTTGGGGCTCTGAGCAACCTGCTCTGGTTGAAGATGTCCCTGCTCACTGCAGGGGGGTTGGACTAGATGACCTTTAAAAGTCCCTTCCAACCCAAAGATTCTATGATTCTATGATACATGAATACATTTGATCAGTTTTGCCATAATTCATGTTCCAGAAAACAAAAAGTGCAGGTTTTGAAATACTGGGGGTGGAAAAGAAAGGATGAGTTGATGAACCTCAGCAGTTCCTACTGCAGGTTTTGTATCTGCTCTTAAGTGGCCTTGTGGGCAATCAAGCACTGACACTATGCTGTAACCTTTCAAGCTCTTCCTGAGCTGTACGGCTCAGAGAGAAGGGTCAGCACAGTCCACTAGAGCTACACTAAAACTATATCCACAAGCGACAAGTGCTATTCCTGTTATGACGAAGCTGGCAGGATGATACGTTCTTTCCCTTACGCATTTTCAATTCCTTGCGGCGTATGTAATAGCTAGTTATCTGAAGTGTATTTCTTTTGTTGTGAGGTTTTGTACGTTTGTTTTTCAACAAGCACAAAAAACCACCAACGATATCCTTATTACTGGTTAGGAAATCCTTCTTAGACTATTATGAAGAGTTCTTGGGAAAGAAAAGTATCCGTTATGTTCCAACCAGATTTCATACGGATAAAAACAGAAATAGAGAAGAATCATTACAAGAAACCATCATATATTTTTTACTTCTGAATGCAGACATATAACGTAAGCTAATGCCTGAATTCCAAGAGCCACCTTGCCGTAGAGAAGAGTCACTCTCAGAATAAAAAAGGAACACAGTCACAAAGAGCTGCAAGCATCTCCCAGCTTGGTCCATGCAACCAACCAAAAATGCCCCCGCGGATATTACATACATGTCCATCACTCCCTTTGATATACTTGAAACATCACTAGTTCAGCAGCTGGCAATTAGGCAAGGAATAGTGACTGGTAGGAAGGAGACACTTTCTCAAAAACAGGCTTTTTTCAATTATTTTAAAGAACAGCTGCTCAACCTCCCTTTCATATATTCTTGCCAAGTAGCAACAGTAAGGAATTTTCTAGTGAACTTGGTCTTATCTTCAAGACTACTAATTTGGCAAAACAATTACCTCCAAACCCTTCCTAACAATCTCCAATTAATTAATTTTTTCTTGTATTATTATGTGCATAACAGCCAAATGATAGTCCTCCTAGCATCAGCGTTTTTACTGGATGTTATGTGCCGTTTCCCACACTTTGCAATGGTGTTATATTTGTTATTTAGAACAAACCCAGATTGTTCCTGGAACTGTGCCTATAGAAACTACTGCTGTAATGTGTTTATATGATATATAATTATAGGCATGCTGTAACCTGTCCATAGCCACTGCAGAACAAGTTGCATTATCATGAACATAAACCAGGCCCTGGATTAACTATTCAATCTGATATACTCCCTTCCTTCAGTAGCTAATGTCAAAGAAATCCAATGAACACAGGCTACATTTCCGAGCTTCAACAGAAAAGGTGGTAACCATATAATATCCCAAGCTAGTGATATGACGTTCAAAACCGCTGAATACTCCCTAATGCAATATGGATTTCAAGCCACTAGTCTTCAAGTCTGAAGAGAAGGCCGCTTCATTAATGTCACGCATTTGCATTTGAAAATACTTGCCAAAAACACAAACAAGATGTCGGAAGAAAGATGGTACTCACCTACCAATGGAGTGAGTCACAGTATTCAAGCAGTGGAGCCTATGTATGCAAATACAAAGAGTAAAATTTGGTTATAATCCTAGCAAACAACAGATTATTATAGGTTTTAATGTAAATACTGTGTCAAGATAAATAATTAGGACTGTCTTTAGTACTTATTACCTGTAGGGAA
>NW_010543454.1:15030-15791 GCF_000687285.1 Phaethon lepturus
AAACAACATTTTACTTAAACAGAATAGTGGAGTACATGAAAATTTAATTATTAGAAGAATTACTTTGATGCACTTCACATGTACACTTTAACACCATTTCATACCCAGTATATTATATTTTTCTGACATCAAACATCTAAACAACTATTTTCTTGATAAAGATGGTAAATACATGCCAATGATTTTCTCTTCATGCATCCTTTTTACTTTATACTGTTATTCAAGTCAATAAGTTATCAAGAAGAATTTTAAAATAATTGTAATACTTATGAATACTTTTTATCCCATATATTAAATATCACTGTCTTACATGATGCCTAAGACTTATAAAAGCACGCTTCAATAATATCTAATGAACTTTTTTTCCTGTGTTATTGCATAATCTGTTGCTATATATACACCATATCAACACAGTTAAAAAGTGGTTTTGATCGTATTTTTGTACAAGCAGCCACATTTACAGATGAGTCAAACCAGAAAACGAAGTGTAAGAGTCACTGAATTCAAAGTGGAGAGGGACAAGCAGAGTCCCTGGTATTGCAATTTGTAATTCTATTTTTGCTTTACAAATTTTATTTTGGACCAAAGCCAAATATAAAAGATTAATTTTGCAATTGTGAAGTGGATGTGGCCAAAACAACACAAGAACAGCTGGTCTCACTAAAATGAGTTACAGATGGCACAGATATTGCGGTAGCAATCTTACAAAATTTGGTAGAAAGATTGTATGATCTGCCTTATCAATTCACTGAGAGCATTCC
>NW_010543454.1:15822-112862 GCF_000687285.1 Phaethon lepturus
GCAGGGAAAACAACTTCTGCTCTTTCATATCTGATGATATATAATTTGTTACTCCAGTAATATGTTGTGTGTGTGAATTAAATATAATATTTTGATTTAGACTTGCTCCACACCTCCAATCAGGTGCAAGAAATAATTATACAGTATTTTCGTATGGAGTTCCCATACTGTTTTCTGGGACATATAATGTTATTACATCATGACGTTATTAAAGATTATACAATAAGTTAATGCAAGTTGGTTTCTTGTACTGACTGATGAAGTGGAAGAAGGAAGAAGTAAAGAAATACACTGGAAAAAGTACATTACTGAGGTAACCGCCATTGAAAGGGCATTACAAGACATACTTGAAATGTATTCTTCCACAGAGAAATTCCAAAAGAATTGCACAGTAGTACCTCAATTCTGTGCTCTTATACCTCCAGCTCTTCCTTGCAAATTCTATGCAGGTTGTTACAATACACAAAGTATATTTATTCAGGAAAATAACTCCATCTTATAACTCATTTTTTAAAATTAAAGTTTTGTACAACTGCGTGGTGTTCTTTTGAAGGATGTCTGTCTGGCATTTTAATATTAATGACATTTAAACCAATATAGGTAGTCTAATGCATCTAATTTCACTAGCGAATGTTACTTAATTACAAATATATCGTTATCTCTTCATGACATTAATTTCTGTTTATGAACATGGATAATACTCTGCATTTAATACATCTAGGTTTATTCTAAACATTAATACCTCAATATGTATTGGAAGCCATTTCTACCAAAAACACCCCGCTATTTGAGTCGGCCAGATGGTAAGCATGATAGATCAATCATTAAAATGGTAAGACAGTGAAGATTCTTAGCCTATAGGAAAGTGTTGTGTATATGGGATCATCCTTTTTTCTCTCAAGTTCTGTTGTGAATTTTAGGTTACTCGAGGTAAAACATTTGTATCGACTGCCTGCACTTTATTACGAAGCGCAGAATTCCGTTTCAGGAAGTCCTAATAGTAAACTATCGTTTCTGACATAACATGCTCTGTGCAAAGCTGATCCCAGCTCATCACAATAGCTTGAATTCTATGACTTTTGATGTCCCTTTTTCTATGATGTGTAAATATGTACATATAAATGTATTTATGTGCAACTATGAATTTATAAAATAGATTAGGCAAATTTTTTCCTGAAATATTCCTTTCTCCCCATTACACTCTTCTGCAGCATGATCTTCTCACAATTGTTTTCCGAGTCTTTCAAATCTGAGGGGGCACATTCTGAACTTGGTTACGTGGCAGCAAATACTGAGTAACTGCCCCAACGTTAATGGAATTACTCCCACCAGAACAACCTCAGTAAAAAATTTGTCCCTTTTCCATTACAAAGGCAACTGAATTTTACCAATCAAGTGAAGATAGGGAACTCTTTCTAATTACTTTTTATACCATGAATACAAATGTCATGTTCTCCTGATATATCTGGAGTATTTAACCCTACAGTGCATTTGTTATACGTATTACAGGAACAAAGAAAGAAACAAAAAAGCCCATCTCGCACGTTCTTACAGGCAAGTAGCTCAGCAATGCTAACGCTACCCTGACTCTGTAAGCCTGCCTTTGAGTAATTCTGCTGACATGCTCGGAGGGTTCACATGAACAGGGATGTTCAACAGTGTTGGCCCTTTGTGTAAAGCCATATTTAGATAGAAGGTCATTCAAGATAATTCTGCTTATGAAGACAACTGTTGATTTGAGTCAACCGATTTTATAATTACGTGTTACTCTTAAGGTGGAATTTTGGATGTTATTTTCTTTGATATCTTTATGACTCATACTTCAGTTGAGCAAAGCAAGCTACAATTTGCTAATGCAAGTGTGTACAAATTTGAAACTGGTTAGGTCGGGTGTGTCTGCCTATAGAAACATACATTTTCTTATAGTTTTCAATAAATGTTTCTGGTGCAGAATTATCTGGCTACATCTTAGTTGAATTTAAATTTTTCATAGTTTGAATACCATTCTTTAAAAGTGAATTCAGCTGGGTAATTGCTGAGGTTCAGAACAGAAAACTGCATTAATTATGAAAAAAAACCAGTAACTGAGTAAGAAGTCGTCTATCTTGATCAGGTCATCACATAGGTTATATAACCAGTTGGCATAATTGTACATCTTTTGTACACGCAGGCCTGCTTCCCTGACATATCCTATGGAAAGCAGGGGGCAACTGGTTTTCATTTGAGAGAATGAAGAAATTATTCTTTCTGTTTTCCTTCAGGCTGTAGCTGATACTTTGGAAAGCTTGGAGTGAATCTGCTCCCTCTTTATCATTTTGCAAAGATGAAGGGGAGCACAGCCCACAGCTCATTTCTATTGCTATGTGGAACATTGCCATCGTCATTTGCAGGGATTCACAGTCCATTCTATGGAGGTATTATAGTACAAGTTAGACACACTCACCAGATACAGCAAAGAGTAGCAGCATGTAGGCACTTACGGCTCTCCTCTCCCATTCTGTGCTTGTGGGATTTGGCTCAGGCGTTGGAAGAAGAGACAGAGCACTCCTAATCGGAGAATGGCATCTCTGGAACATAAGTAACCTCTATAATGCAAGAGAGTCTGTCAACTGCTTTGGTTATGCTAACAGCTAAACCAGTCATCAGCAATCCCCAGAAGCAGGGAAGTATAAAGGTAGTTTAATTCAGATCTATTAAATCCAAATAGCTGTCTTCTAGCTGAAAACCTCGTCTTTCAATTCTTTCTGTCCTCCTCTCTAAGCCAGTACAGCTCTGGACTACTACCAATCCAGAGCTGGAATGCAACTGTAGTCATCGCAGTATGAAAAACAAATTCAAGACTTTTTGAGGAATCTTACCAATAGACTGGAACTTTTGGGGAAAAATAGGAAAATATAGTTTGAATTTAAATGTAGGTAACTATCCCCAGTGCGTTTACTGGTAGTATTTTAAGTCCTGATTTATCTGTCATACACTTGCAATATATCGCATGAGAAAAACGAGGATTACAAATCAATACTTCATCTTACTAATTCATTGCTTTGCAATATAGTTTGTGTATTATTCCTACATTTAAAAATATGTTGAAAATGCTATCACTGCTGTGTCAAAATAAATGTTTTTTCATCTACCAATACAAGTGATTAATATAATATCCAAAACTGTGATTATTTTAACAAACATAAAGCAAGATATTGGACCAAGTATGACTCCAACTGTGAGTGATTTATAGTGATAAAAATACACAGATGCCATCTGTACCAAGAGAAGAACACTCACCACGAATTTGTTTTCTGGTAACGCTTCCCTTTTATTTATACTGAAATGAGCACTATTTCTTTTAAAATTATGCTGACAGTAAAATATGGCCAATTTTAAAATGAGTAACCTAACAGTAGGGGAAATACACCGAAAACTATGAATTAAAACACTCACTTGACTTGCTCAAGGCCAACACGATGTATCATTGAACGCTCACCAAATATTAAGCTAAGTTTGTCAGACTAGCTGTGCTAGCTTAGTAGCTGCTTCCATACTAAGAGTTTTTGCTGGGTGTAACACCTCTTACCCCTGCCAAAGAAAAATCAAAACAACAACAACAAAAAACCCCCTCAACCAAAATGGCAAAAGCTTGAAGTTCAGAACCCAGCCTAAGTCATTAGTCTGACTTCATCAGCTTGTCTACGATACGTTTGCCAGCATCTTTGCCAGTTCAGCATTAAGCAAGAGGGCCATGGGGTATACACCAGGGAAACTAGGGCAGGTAAGTGAGAACACAGTGATAAATATCAGTCAACTTCAAATACTAACAGTGAGATCAAAAGAAAAGTAGAATTTAAATAAAATCTGCACACAGAGAACTTCATTAGCAGCAGTTGCAGAAACAAAGATACGATACCCAGAGCACTATTAATTTATAACCATGCACCAGATAGTGAGAGTTTTGAGAATGGTGAGGATTACCTTTACCCATATAAGCGTATTAAACCGATGGCAAGTGCCGCACGCAGGATAGCTTCTAGCTCGGTCCCTGTGTGGAGGATGCACAGGCACGGCTGTGCTGTCCTTGCCTTGCATTCTCAGTTCTCCCTTGACTCTGACCTTCACTGGATGTAGTGAGGAAGGTAGATTATATACTCCCACAGCCTTTTTAAAATATTTTTTACTAGCAGTGGCCTTAAAGCACCCCTATTCTGCTTTGGATTCTAAAACATGGCAAGAATGTAAATTGAAGTGCAAAGTAAATCCGTATTTATTTCTGATTTTTGTTCTGCAACTGTGCTTCCACCCCCACTTTTGCCAGCTCTCCAGCCCTTCAAAATTTCCTTTGTATCAAAGAGCTGACAGATTTATCTCCTGAAATCTTCAAGCTAGTTTTCTTGTTGAAATTTAGGAAAACAGAACAGCTGTCATTCAAACATACTTCAGCAAGTGGCAAGCCTGTTGACTTTCAAATGTTTATTCCCCCAAAATCAACACTTAAATGACATGTCCTATTGACATGTCATAAAAACCACATTTGCATCTGACAGACATGTGGAACAAACATGTGCCAGAGCGTGAGGTTCCAGAGTTCCTACGCCTTTGATGTTTGGGATATTTTTAATATCACTTTCTTTACTGTTTTAAAACTGTGCAGAGTTTTTTTGGTCCAGTGATCATTATTACTCAGGTTATGAATTGACCTTCTTGGAGTGAGACTTGACAACAATGCCACCTGAAGCAAGTCACCACATGCAGGCACAGCCAACAGTAATGGGTAAGCAGCAACTGTTGCCACAATCTGAATTACTGAAGCTGCTTCTTCCATGCAGATTTTGTGATTCTGGTGTCCAAACAGGACCATACCAGTATGCTACACTCAATCCAAGATCTTTTTCCTCCTTCACCAAATTGTGAGATTAAGAAGCCTTCACTTGCCAGCTGGCCAGTAAGCATTTGTTCATGACCCATTCGTTCGTAATTTGACATTACTGTGAAAGTCCTCATTAAGTCTTCTAACACGAAGTGCGCTGAACGCAACACAAAATCCAATTTATCAAGGACTAGGGAGAGACATAGTTAAAACTGAGCTCTTCCTGTAAAAGAAACCAAACAACTTTTAGATTCCATTGAACTATCACACAACTGAAAAATAAGATTACTGTACTACATACAAGACAAAACCCAGACTTTCAGTTTCCATCATTTAAGCCTTGCTACTCCTTCTAGGGGGTGGATTTTTAATTCAAACTTTGATGCTGCCACGTTCATTATCAAATTTTCCACACTAGTCAAGTGCCACTTACGTGCCAGGAAGACATGCAAAAGTAGCTGATCTGAAATTATTTTCCCTAATGACATTTTCTTTCTGAACGCAAATAAAAATTGTGTATATAGGTGTATCTCTATAATGCAATTACATGACTTGTATCAAGTAGACATGGTAAGTACAATCCTAAATTAAATAACTACAAATGAAAATTATATGAAAATATAGTAAAAAAATTATATGAAAATATAGTAAAAAATTCTATATGAAAATATAGACTATCTTTAATAGTCCTCGTTCACCTGTTAATTAGCAACCAAGCATTATGGACATTTCTCTGCTGGTTTTTAAAAGTCAAAATAATGCAGTGTTCTTTCTAAAGTAGTAAGCATTCACTCTTAGCATGGTTCACCATTGATTTTTTTACTAATGTTAATGGGGAAAAAAACCCCAACAAAGAGCAAGTAGACACTCTTCTATAAAAGGTCCCTATATATACTTTCTGCTGATTAAGTAAAAGTTGCATAAATCTTTATGCTGTCCGTGCTGCAAAATGCTTTCATCTAAACTTTTTTATCTTGGGAAAAATGATAGAAGATTGCTTTGGCTATTTGCACTCATCGATACCCCTCTACTGAGAACAATAAAAAAGCAGGAATAATTTTAAAATGTGACTGAAAACTGGAAAAAAATGCTAATTTTACATTTTTCGCTATAAATTTACAGAGAAGAATGGCATGCATGTACTGGTAGTTCTCATACTTTCATAACCCCAAATTAATAGGAGAATGTGTCCTAAACATCTTTGTGTAAAAACATCCACACAGGAAAGAACAGACACTTGAACATAAATGTCACACTATAATTTGCATATAAAACAACTCATAGCTTGAAGAATAAACAAGGTTAACAAATAGTATGTTTCTACCTTCTGAAAAAGCAAAGCAAAGGTAATAAATTGCTAATCTGTAAAATTCCATTATAGTAGTCATTATGGGTATGTAATCCCATGCTATTACCAAAAGTTGTATTTCTCAGAAATACTGCTGGTCTCCAATTTTGTACCCATTTTATGTAACCTTGTACCGCTTGCTTCCTTCACAGCTCCTACAGACTTCACCTTTTATCAACACATGGACACTCGTAATACTTAACACTTCTGTTCAAAATCTGACAATTTTCATTTAATCGAAAGAAAAATGCCGAATCAAAGCCACCGAACATAAGCAATTGCGGCATATGGCTCCCCAGCTGGGAGAGCGTCTGACCGACGTATCGGCAATTTGAGAGGCCAAGAGCCCCATCACACACCCTTTCACCGAGGGAGAGGTGCTCTGGGATGGAAGCCAAAAGACCATGCTTCAAAGACCCAATTATTGAGCAAAACCATACGAAGGCAGCAGGTATCGTTCTCCCATTTTACAAATGAGGTTACCGAGAGGTTGCACAAGAACCCTTGTGGAAATAGCTGGGAAGGAATCCATATGTCTATTCTGACAAAACCTATTTTCATCCACTTGACTGACGCTCAGAAGAAACCTCATCCAAACGTATGTTTCTGGTTACGCAAGGCGTGCACACACTTACACTACACCTCAGCGTAAGCATTTAGCTTAGCACAGACTATTAGTTTCTCGGGGAAGATTTCACTCAGGATGGCTAGACTGTCCTCACACTGTCGTCGGGATTGAGGCCACACACCTTTCAACAATGCGATGCCACTGCCCTCAAAGCCCAGCGAAAGCCAACCTGCTGCTAGGAAATACAGCAAGGAGATGGCAGAGAGGAACACGAATCTGAATGCGGACGCGGTCGAGAAGGGATTGTATCAAATCGAGGGTCCTCGTTTGTGGGAAACGGCGCACAACAGCGGACGGTAAAGGAACAGAAAGGCACAGAAGACAGGGACAGGACAGGCGAGAGAGAATGAGACTCCAAGCCCTGAAATAAGGAGTGTCCAAAAGACAAAACTGTGTGCAGATTACTGCAGGAGACTGCAGGAGAAAAGCGAGTGTGGGCAAGATGGGGTGGGGGAGAAAATGCACTGGATTGCTGGGACAATAAAAGAAGAAGGAAACAGAAAAGGACAGCAATAAGGAGGGGAAAGAATTGCAGCTCAATACATCCCGAGATGCATGACAAGCATAAAGAAACTAGCCCTAAGTAGCCACAAGGAGACCAACATTTGGGATTGTTTAAAAAATTAATCTGAACTTCAAAAGTAAATTTAAAAATGATCACAGTGATCACATTTATTCCAGAGACTCAAAAATCCAGAAAACACATTAAAAATGAGCTTCATCAAAATGTATGTCTTAAAGTCAATCTTGGTGTGATTTTCTGAAGTTACAGAACCAGAACTGTCTCCCTTCAGGCGTATATAAAGCCTTCCAAGTTTCTGAATAAACACATTCAAATTCAGTCCTGGAGCATATGCTAAGATCTTGGACACTTTCAACTTCTGTTTTCAGACACAAAATGTTTAAAGCACAATGTAATAGTCGTTGTATTCAGATATCCTTCAAATCACATGGTAAAACTGATTTTCATTACATGCTTCAGAACAGCTGATAGTAAGAAAGTTAGAGAACATCCCCCTCTACTGTTCCTTTTTTGTAAAAAAAAATTCTTGCTGCTTAAGTAGTTTTAGATCAAAAGCTGAACCTAGAAAAACATTCAAGATAAGCAAAAAATTGTATATTTATGTGACTTCTTTTTTTTTAAAAAAGCAAAACACTAAGTATACTAACCTCCAGCTCAGCAAAAAAAGAGAGGGGATTATAAACCATATTCAAAGGGAAGAATAAAATCTGAGAAAGGAAGAAAGGAAGAAAACTACCAAAAGGCATACTGAAGGGCATGCTGCCACTTGTATTTGGATAGAACAGATCTAGCAACGTCGCATAATCTGTGCATGAGACTCTCCGGTGAAACAGTCAATCTTTAGCTTGTATTAGTACTTCAGAGATTGTTACAATTTTCTTAGGTACAAAAAAAAAAAAAAAAAAAAAAAGCAGCACTTATTTCTGTTCTGACCGTATCTATGTTTAGGCTTTGGGTCTTAGGGGTCAGCCAGCTGTCTGTATCCCAAGCCCATGAAAACTATATCCCAAATTCCAAGATTTAAGCTCCAGGAACTAGTGTAATTAATCCAACAAGGGCATCAGAGAACTGCCACACTACATCTATACGAGTCTCCTGTCTTTATAAAATCGAGTAGCAAATCCTTTGGGAAAGAGGATAAGAATCAGGTTAGACAGCGTGGTCTTCCCTCAGATACTCTGCCCTAGCTTCCGATAAGCAGGAGTTTGGGACCAAGATTTCATCTAGACTGTTGTGTCTAATAGCAACTGACTGACTCTGGCTTAATTAATTTTTGCAACCTGTTTTGGTCCTTTTAATCCTAGAAGCCCTACAGTGTCTAAAAAAGTACTTGCTTTTACTTGTTTTAAAGCATTATGCTGATAATTAACTATTTTTTTTTGGTTAAGCAAGAGCAATTCATCATCCTGCATTCACTTTCAATCCCTTCTCCATTACCTTGACCACTATCGTACTCCCTTCTGTCCTCTCAGGCTGAACAATCCTTCGGCCACTCAGGTTCTCCTCAGAGAGATGCCAGTCATGCCGCTGCTGGTCCTTATCGTTCTCTGGCTCTTTTCTCATCCTGCTATATCTTCCTTAAGCAGAGGTGACCAGAATCACGGCGTTCAACACGCAGACACACCTTTAGCAGTTACACAGGCACAATGTTGTTTTTGAGTTCAGCTCACAAAACACATTCTTTAGAATTTATCTTAGAGCTTATGATTCTGAGTCCATGGGAAATTTGCCCATTGATTCAGCTGGATCGGAAATTCTCCACAAAAGCTAATTTAAAATAACATCAGAATAAAACATCCACACACTTTGAATGCCTTTTCCAAATAAAATTTGAGATCAGTTTGAATTTTCTTTTGCTTGTCTATACCTATGCTTTGTCTACGATGAAAGTCAGGCCTAACTGTAATAGTCCTTGAACACTGTATCTACTTTCTTAAACGGATAAGGCATGTTCCCACAACCTACAACAAGTTCATGCAATAAAAGACAAAAATGTAAGAGATTAATAAACGCTTACGGTACAAATCAACAATTAGTCTTTCCTACAATTATAACTACGCGCCTTATAATTTTTCACATTTGAAATTACATTTTGTCTTACAGTTCAGTATGAAAAAAGGGATATTTTATAAATACCAAAAGTAAGGGTCTGCTCTCCCTGCACTTACATAACTTTGGTTATACACTCTAACCAAAACTCCAGTATCTACTTGTAACAAAACCATTATTTAGTATCAATTTTAAATTTTTTTTTCAAGACATTATGATCAGACTTTAAATGTTTAGAAGTTATTTTATTTTGAAATCACAGTCTTCAAAGTAAAATCTTGCGTGTGAGCTAAGATAACTGCAAGCTTCCTATTTAGGACAGCATGTGCTATCTCATCATCTGTCAAAAAACAGTTTTGAAAATGTGTGCTACATATGCATGTCTTTGTTGTTGTTGTTGTTGTTTTTGTTTTGTTTTTAAAAAGAGATTTTTATTCAATATGCCCAGAGGCAACTCACACTTTCATCAGCTGCAGTATCTGCAATCACCCAGTTATTCTGCTAACTAGTGGCTTACAGAAGAACAGATTTTGGTCAAATGAAAGTGGAGTATTAAAATGCTCTCAGTTCGACAAGTGCAAGCAGGCTGGCTTTTGCTGTGCTAAGCATTCACAAAACAATTTTTAAAACCAAGCAAAAAGAAACAGGATTTGCTGTGTACCTTCAGGGGTAGGAGATGACTCATTTAAAGAAACACCATCAGCAGCGACACAGGCAGCTTTCGTCATAATTTTCTGCTCCAAATAAGTGAAACTTCATCTCTGGATAACTGTGAGGATTCCTGCTTTACATGTTTTTTTTAAAAGTGAAGGAAGACAGAACTTCAGTGATTAAACTTTAACTAAACTATTGTAACCAGTGGCATTACAGAACGATAATTTATAATTGAGATGTGGTCCACGAGAAGTTAAAAGGTAAACTACAATACTCGTCTGCTAATTTTTGGTTCTTTGTTTTCTAAGTGAGGTATATAGAGAAGCAGATAAAGGAAGCAAAGAGACTCTAACATCTAAAAATCCTTTGAATTCCTAGTAATTTAGCTTTAATTTGTGAGGTACGCAAAGAGGATAGCAAGGAGCTGCAGTAGCAGGCTGGTTTTGTATGTTGGGATGGGAGAGTATGAGGAAAGAGGATACTGTCCTAGCCCTTTGAATCTATTATTTACTGTTTTAAAAGTTAGAGAGCAATTTTCAATGTTCTTTGTGTGCGCCCAAACTGCTTGTTACTCTTAGTTACCCTTAAATTACTTCATTTCAAGAACTGTCTCACAGATTTGTCTGCTAATCTTTTCCATGGAGTTATTATAGAGCATACCCTCGTACAATGAACTTGCTACTTGTGGCCTATAATGCAACAGAGAGCTTTTTTTGATATCATGTGACCTAATGCTGTTTTGTTAATTTTGTTTCAAAAAGCCACTTATACTTCAGTCCCTTCAGTTAACAGACTATGGAACGAATTCCATCATTAGATGAAACACTTATTCATAGTTATTTCTGCAAGAGTTAGGTATATATGCACTGAATATTTTTCAACCACCTTATCTATAAATATCAAAGGGAAATTTTAGTCTAATGTATGCTCGGTCTTTCAATGAATCATCTAAACCATTGCAAATTAATTTGAAACACTGTTACAGAAAAAAAAGAATACATCCGCCTGTCTACAATGGCCACCAAATAACATCTAAACCATTTTCAGAATAATACATCTAACTCACTTAAAAAGCTCAACAAAACCCAAATTACTACAATTTTTTACTCTTTTACTTTTGCCTTTTAAAAAAAAAAACCCAAACCAACCATAAAAGCAGCCAGCCACAAATTTCAGTGTGAAATGAAATTCTTCATCCTCTACCTACTGAAATATTTAAAATGTGTCACTTGTAGGTTGTGTGCTTAATTATCAGCGCTTTCATGTACACAATTAAAATAGAAAATAATATCAAAAGATATACTAAGCGGTATAGAAGACAGCGATAAATCTGTAGTATATTGCTTAACCTTATTCCGTCGCCCTGAAATTCGCGCTTTATTCTCACAATCCCCTCCGGCAGCGCCGCTCATACACCGCATCGTAGTTCTTGCTCACACGTACGTCGCCGAAGCAAGCGGTGATTCCCGAGAACTGGGACTGGGCTGTGCTCCTGGCCCGTCTCCCGAGGCGCAGGGCCGAGGACGGGCGCTGCCCGCCGCCCCGGGCCCTTCCCGGCAGGGGTCAGTGGAAGGCAGCGCTGCCAGAGGGAATCCCTCCTCAGTCCCAGAACGTGGAAGATCAGCAAAAGCAGAAGAGCAGCAGAACGCCTGCTTTTCTGGTAAAACACAACAATTAAATATGGGAACAGACAGAAGCACTGATTTATGGAAAAAGAGCATACAAAAGCGAGCCAGGGTTTGGGATGGGTAAATTAAGGCTACCCGCTGGGTCCAGACAGTCCTCCCTCACCCCAGAAGTTCAGTCACTTCTTATTCCTTCATGTGTATGGGGGGGGGAACCCCTGAACATACAGACGGTAACGTTTCATTTCAATTTTCTTAAGATTATAAATTGTTCAAAAAGAAAAGCCTAAGCAGCAGAATAATACTGTACCGGCAATGCTAATTTAACTTTCTTGTCTGTACACATAATAATTCCATATTTAATTATGTGACCATATACTGTTTCCCCCCTTATTTAACGTAGAAGACAAAGTGTGCTCACCCAGGCAAATATTCAATATTTCTCTCAGTCTTCATAATTCTGTGTGAAACTCCCTATTTTATTTACTCCATGCAAAGACCGAGCATAGAACCATCCATTTCCTTGAGGTCTTTTATTTGGACTGTATTGCTAGCAGTTTTCTTATAAGTACTAATTACCTTGTATGTCCAGTTCTCCCAGAACATAACACGACATTATGAATCCCATTTGACAAATAAACTGAGACAGAGTGATACACCCCAAAACACAATGAATTGCTGGAAAAGTGGAACTGTGAGTCATGTTTACGTTTGCCTCTTTTCCAAGAGAAGCAAGTATTCACAACTCATCCTAAGTTCATTCACAAGCCTAAAAAAAAAATAAAAAATTAAAAAAAAGTCTATTCCTGTGCGTCTCGAGACCCCTAACAGGACTGCTCTTTTTCTAGGTGTCAACCTGCCAAGATTGACACATCTGCTGGGTCCCCGATGAAAAGTCTGTTACAAGGAAAGGACATGACCAATGTCACTTACAGTCCTCTGGGGTTGTTAGACTGTTTGTTGGGGTTCTTTTTGTTTTTGTAGTGCACCGGCCACTTCCAGTGTAAATACTGGGCTGTTCTCACACACAACAACTCCCAACATAAACGTCTGGCGCGCTCTGAAACCTAGTTACCTGTGCACAGACTGAAGAGGCCCCTGCTACAAGATTCTTATCTTTCCATATCATGTATTAACAGAAGAAAATAAACAATACTTATACAAATGTTTCCCAAATTAAAAAAAAAAAAAGTTGAGCTCTGCACCTTAGCTTTCTAATATGTTGGATTATTTTTATTAGTTCTTTCATTTCATTAAAAATGAAAGCACAAATGCATGCCTTCGAACAAAGCATGCTTAGTGGGATTTGAATCTGGAAGTGCCAGGTCGACAGCTGTCAGCACTCACGTCACTAGCTCAGCTACGCTGGAAGCAGCCAACGGTAACTAACCTGGTGGTCCAAGCGCTCAAGGGGGACACATGACCAGCCTCACATTGAAGCGTAGCCAAAGACACAGCTATGGCATGTTCTCTGTTACAGGCAGCATGTCCCGTGGATGCTGCGTGTCCCAGCTCGCAGTTAAGTAGCCAGGAGATCCACTACTGGAGCCACCTGAGGGGTCTCCATCTGGCCAGCTTCACTTTCTCATAGCTACAGGGTTTTAGTCAACAACTGGATTGCGTCCTTCTCCAAGAGGTGCTGACCTACCGCATGCTGCTGGTGCCAGACCGACCATCCGGAGAGCAGTTCAGAAATTTTGCCAGGCTATCAGAGTTACACTGAACAACGTGAGAGCGGCATAAACAGTGGTCTTCTAACACAATAGTAAGAAACATCTCCCTACGCTTTCATAGCCAGATGGCCTTAAGGTTAGGGCACACCAACGGTAGATGAGAAAAGCTCTTCCATATTGGAAAGCCCTGCAGATTCCTATCAGCTTCCCTCATCTGCCAGCACGTGCCTGATGACTATTACCTCTCCTGGACACTGCGTGCTTAACTAAGAGCTCTGCTTTTTGGAAAAGCAAGTTTTGGGCTAGTTTTGGAAAATCGCTTTTAGGACTGCCAGACCAAAGAAAACATTTAAAAAATAGTGGAAGGAAATCCAAAGGCGGACAATAGCTCTGTTGTTATTTTTAAACATCTTCCAACCCACAATCTGTAATCTCTTTTCCCATGCCTACCTCTCACTGGATGCAAGATAAGAAAATACCACGTTATTTGAAATATTAAAAGCAGTGCCAAAACTTTTGCAATTAAATTAATAATAGATAATAAAAATTAATTAAGTATGTTACAGATGTTCAGGAAGCTTCTCTATGGTAGCTGCTTACTTGACACAGACTGGTCAAAAGTTACCATTTTGATGGTATTTTAAATGAAAAATAGGGCTTCCTTCTTTAGCTCTTCCATTTCCTTGCTTTAATCAGAACTTTAAAAATTTATTTCAGTAAATATGATTATAAAATAAATAAACTGACTTTTAAAGAATCCCTGGTTCAAGCATATGATTAAATGTGTAGTAATTACAAACAAAATTGTGACTTCACTAGTTCCAGTATTTTTTCTATAGGCACTTCATGCTTATATGAACTAAATATAGTGCTTAATACATTTTCTTTTAATATGAAACTGTGACAATATTTTGAACATCTTTCGCATGCAAGCATTCATAGTAAAGTATTATTTTTTAATGGTATACGTAGCATATAAGGAACAAAAATGGTGCAATTTTGTGGCTTCATTCTACATAAAGGATAGACTAATTTATAGGATTTAATAGGGCTACAACTGTTAAAAACTCAAGGCAAGTTAAACTTTGAACTGTCATTTAATTTATGGAATGCGAGCTCACATTGCCTACAGGTAGCACACAGAGGAATGTTTATTTTGTGAAATCACGTAAAAAAGAGTTTGGAGTTATTTCTAAATGCTAATGTTATGCAAAATTTGCATTTCTGCAAATGAAACTCACTGTTTTTTATGTTATATTGCAATAAAACCAAGACACACATTGTGAACAAGACTCTCAGACCAATTAGGCATACAATTACATGTGCAGAAGGCATGCACAATTGTGCAGCTAATTTGTGCATGAAATTACTTTGATTGCACATACTAATTGGATAAATGTGTGTGCAAATGCCAGTAGTCATTTGTGCTAGCAATTATCCAATGCGCATACATAGTCATGGCAACTGCATGCATAAATTAGATGCAGTCTTGCATACCTAACTGGTCTTAGTTTTTAATCAGAAATCCTTTTTTTTACTCTACCAGGTCACTTGGACACAGTATTTCTGGGAATTTCATACTTACTTCTTATCCAGATGAGCCAAAACAATGAACATCAGCATTACCAAGTAATCTGATCTTTTCATGAACAAGAAAAGGGGAAGAAGGGAGTCCTTTTCTAGAGATAGAGCACCTTGTATCTTCCTTTGATAACAGAGAAAAGGAGAAATATAAAGCAGTATAAAACACAACAGGAACACGTAAGTATACTTTCATGACACTTACCTGAATAAGAATTACAAAACCTGTTTGTAGGTCATAAATTTAAAAATTACTAAGTGTGAAAAATTTTCTGTATTCACAGGGAGGTTTTAAGTAATTCTTCCAGACATGACTACCATGCTTGTGCACTTACCTTCAGCGTTCACCATCTTCAATATTCAAATTAAAAAGAAATTCTTCCATTTCAAAGCAATGGAATGGAGTTAAAATACATATCCACACATACATATAAGTAGGAGCCCATATCATGAATGAATCCTTAAAATAAACAGTTGTTTACATTGTTTCTTTCAAATCTAAAGAGCTCTTTAAACATAAATAGATAGCAGGAAAACATCTTTCAATAAGAATGGGCTATTCAAAGGAGTCTAGTGTGGCTTGAAATTCAATGGGAGAAAGGTACTATAAAGTCCTTTAAATCCTTGGAAAATCCTCATCTAAATAGATATTGAGCAGCAAAGATTAAAAAAAGTGTAAAGGTGAAGTTTGGGCAAACTCAGTAATATAAATCTACCAAGAATACTAAATTGAGTGCTTGCAAAGATGTCTCAGGAATTTTGAAGAGATCTTTTTTTCTTCAGTCAAATAAGTTTATTTTGCTAGCAGAAGGTAAGTTATTCTGCATCCATCTTATAAACAAGTACAACCATTTCCTCCCTCAATTATTGTCTTCAGTTCTGGTCACGCTTGTTCAAAAAAAAAAAAAGGGGGGGGGGACGGGATGGAACGGAACAGACCAAAGGGCTCTAAAGAAGAGCAACAAAAATTATCAAAGTTACAAAGAAAATATAATATGAAAGTGAAAAATAGGACATTTTTCTTTAAAGTCAGGATGAGTAAGAGAAGACATGATAAAGAGAAAATGAATATTTAAGCAGGTAAATTACGTGCTTCTGTTTACTCTCATAACAGAAGCAGCAAATTGAAAGCAAGTATATTTAAAGCTAAAAAACCCCCACTCCTCTTAAACCAGACTGAACTATAATTAGTCTGGGAAATGCATTGCCAAGACATATCACAAGAAACAAGGATCATACTATTAACATGGAACTACACATCTCTCAAAATTGCTGACATCTGCAATTGTACCAATTAATTTTTAGGAAGGTTCTTCTCCAAAACCAAAAACCCTGTATCTCTTCCAAGATAATTATTTCTTAGAAGAGGATTGCAAGATATCCTTTGAACAAAAACCATTTCCTCCCTTCACAGAAAGCGCCTCTCTGAAATGTTGTCTCCACACAAGTCCTACTCCGGGTGACCAGCATCTTGGCAGCTCAGAGGAACGGTAGCTCCCCAGCTAAGCCTTTCAGAGAAGCTGTGCATCTATTTTTAGTATCAAGGTCTACATTAATGTGTCTTGAAAGTATTTATGAAGATCCAGAAAAGCATCTCTGCAGATTTCAGCGTGGCAGCATCCGAGACCAGCTGTGACCGACACCAGCATGCTGCACCACCTGACAGGTTACAGTTGTCATTCCTGATTATATGACTAGCAGTTTGTCTCCTCGGTGGCTTTTTGTTTGTTGGTTTTTTTAACTAGTGGCTACATCATCGCACGTTCTGCCTCCCAGTGTTGTCTGATAATGCTCTGCCTAACACTAAATTATTTATTTCACCTTTAAGGTAATCAAAAAGCACGCACTCTCTTTTGGAGTTATCTTTAAGGTCAAAGAAGTTAGGGTAAGGTAGGCTAGCTTATAACCTGATATAACACGTTCCATCGTGGCCTGGCAGCATTCCTTATGCCTAATACATGGCAGGTTCAAGAGACAGAGATATTCCATCTTTTTATAAACCACAGCTTTCAGTATTCCTTCTCACTCACACTTAACTTAAAAAAAAGATGTAGATCGGAACCAAAACAAAGTTTTAACCTTCTGTCTAAATGTCACTAAACGTAAAGTTTCACTGAAAAATCACTCTAATCCCATAGTGACTGAAGAGCTTAAGAATTCCAGGAACACGCAATGAGCTTTTGCGTACGTGGAAGGCTATATGCCACTCCTGAGAGAAAAGTGACTGCTTTGGCATTCGACAACTGAACTCCAGAACAAATAATTTTATTGCTTACAGTAATAGCAGCAGGGTGTTTGAGTCCATTGGAAAAGCACTGTTCGTAAATAATTTGTCTGATAATCATATGGTGGTAATCAGTACATCCATACAAAATCTATTACGTTACTGTACACTAGCAGAGATTAATAGTTCGCAGGTACTTACAGCAATTAAATATTCTCGAGGTTGGATTTTTTATTTTCTCTGAGGACACTGTAGATGTCATAAAGAAGATTTGAAAAGATAGGAAAACATAATGATTATAGCTATCATTCCTAAGTGATCTATGTCCTTAGAACTACATCTAACCTGAAAGGCTTAGAAAATGCCTTTTGTAAACTAAGTGAAAACTTCTAAAACAAATCAAAATAAAAAACCCCTTACATAAGAAATACAGAATCTGCGTTTACGATCAAGATTTGGTGCACTAGCATTATTAGCACTCACTGAGGAAGGAAAAAAAAAAAGTATCTATGTTGCTTAACAGCTTTAAAATTTTACTGTTAACTTAAAGATATAACAAAAGAACTAGAAAAAGCTTAAAACTGATTGTCTACTCACATTCTCCTGAGCAGACCCTTAAAATTATTCCACTTCTCTGACCAATGAATAGCCACTATTTTCTGGGAGAAAAAAAACCAAACCCAAACAGAACCAACCAAGCTCACTCCACAGTTAGAGACACTAACCTTTTTTGTGCCTGAAAACACCTTGGCACATTGTTATCTCTTCTGCTATGAAAAATAACTCAAAAATGTTTTCTAAACATTTTCTCCCAACCACTCATGATGCTACAGGCCTTCTGCTGGATCTGCCTGCATGCATTTCACTTGCAAGCTGCAGAGCTCTGGTCTATTCAGTCTGTCCTTCTGTCTGCCCCATATTGCTGATTATTTTTCTTACAACTTTTCTGGTTTTCCAAAATGCTTTTGGGAGTATTTCTGAGCCAAGATATATGTGAACTTCATAACTAGCAAGGCCTTACTAGTCTTACTAAGGCCTTAAAAATTATCAAAGCTACAAAAAAAATATAATATGAAAGTGAAAAATAGGACATTTTTCTTTAAGGTCAAGATGAGTAAGAGAAGACTTATTCTCTTACTAAGACTCTCTTACTAGGCAGAAGACAGTCTTAATTTTTTGTTTTCTGTTTCTTAAGTTTTATGTTTCTCTTTATGAGCAGCCACTGGGCATAGCAGCAACACAGAGCTGACATTTTCAACCTCTATCTTGATGATTAGAACTGAGTTACAACTACCAACCTGAAAATTTACTTAATGTTTTTCCTCCCACATACGGTTTTACTTCAAGTATTTTTTCCTTAAGTTGAAAACTCTTGATTTTATGGGTTATGCAGTGGTAAATCTGTGGACTAAGCTAGCCTCTGATATCTAAGATACCTAAATCTTGTGCGATTTTGGACAGCTCACCTGGTTGAGTTTTCTGTCCTCTCAAATGGGGATAATATAAGCCCTATTTATGAGGTTTGCAAGTGTGCGACATCCCACAGATAATGCAACAGTACTATAAAAATACTATTAAACTAACAAACTATGCTATGTATTAAGCTCCATAATGTTGAAAGGAGGTGGGAAAGGAGGTATTTGGATTTTTGATAGCTTTTATATCATAATAAAGATGGAGGGACAGCAGCTTTGGAACTTGTTGATATGCATGGAACTCCAGAAGCTCCCGTTCTTTCACTGCATTGCATCTATCATGGCTATTCTCTTCCAAGACGTAGAAAAATGATTCAGCAGAAATTGAAGTTCCTCATTTCTATGCTGCAAGGGCTCATATTCATTTTCAGAGCAGTTCACAGCCTCAGAAAGATAGTTATTGTTAGCATGGACCATTCCTGAAACCTGCGATGCCCTGCTGAGGACACTCCATCAACAAAATCACAGTTGTCCTGCTCTTGTGTAAGTGATGCCCCGCTGTCCTCAGAGCCTATTAGATTGCCCCAAGAAAATGTGTCGGGTGTCACTTAGTGCTTCTGAACTCTGAATTTTCAGTTGTTTGCTGCCATCAGGTGTAACACAGTTCTCTTCCTTTTTTTTCTCCAGATGGCAGTGTTCTCTACGTACAGTGGAGAAAGGAGGACTCCGAAGTAGTCTGTTACATCTCTACTGGTAGAAAGAGCCTTTTAAAATGTTGACAATTCTTAATATCTTTACTCGAAAATAGTATTACAACTACTATCCAGTTCTAGCAGAAGTAGGAAAGAAAAACTCAATCCTCCAACACTGATTACAAAAACCTAGTGCTTTGGGGTTTTTTTCAACAGATTAACTTTTCCATTCCTATGGAAATAATGTGAAACAACAGCCGTAGTTAACATAAATGTCACAAATCTTATGACTATTCACAACTAGAGCTGCATTCCTTGTTTTCCTTGAATTTTGAACGTTGAAGTGCTTGCACAGAAAAGACAAGCTAAGCAGCTTGGGTTCTAGCATTATGTTTTCAGTCAAAAAGACCAAGACAGAGTACAGAGTATTTGAAAGCAAACGGGAGTAACTATGACCCTGGCCAACTGCAATCTCTATCCCCGTGTTGTTTCATACTTGGAGAACTTTGTATTTCTCTCTAAGTTTCAGCCCTGAGCCATGATTTTGTATGTATCCAACTTCCAAGTCGGACTACATTTCAGCATTTGAATTTTTTTGCTCGAAATATATATTAAGTGGTATAAACGACATAGTAGTCCTCAGAGCCAAAAGTCATCTTTAGCAGTAGATATAAAACTTTCTAAAAATATTAATCAATGATCTAAATTTATATTTTTCTTACATTCCAGTTTAAGCAGAGCTTGCTTCTTTAGGCAATCTCAGTGGAAAGAATGAAAGGAGAGGAGAGGGCTATATTTCAGTTTAGCTTCACTTCAGTGGCTGCTGTTTCTCATTTAATAGAGAATTTCTTTCAATTCAGCTCAGTTTCTTGCACTCTTATGTCCATCAGCTCTTTCCTAGTCTAAGTAAAAACAGTTTTGTAGGTTGTTGTAAAAGAGATTACATCACCACAACAAATAGTTTGGGCATTTTCCCTTCAAGTACTCCAATTTCTCCTAAGAGACTGCTGTTTTGAAGCACTATTTTTCTCCACTCATTTTTCAGCAGAACTTTTCAGTAAATTCACCAATAAATTAAAACACATCTCTAATCAGAGCCATAATATTCAGAAACATTGTATGGGCTCACATACTTTACAGTAAGGCAATTCAGACTGTGTCTGAAAGGCTTTCTGAGAAAGAAAAGACATCACTTTCTCTGGCTGCTTATTTCACAGTTTTCAATTATGAATTTACTTTGCTTTGAGGTTCTAGTCCTTGCTGCGTTTGTGTTAAAGAGACTTTAGTACACAAACCTTGATCCAATGAAGTTATGAGTATGCTAACAGTTATCCTATTAAGTTCTTTTTCAGCAGCTCACCAAGCCAGTCTTGAAGTCTCTAACTTACAGGTGTTTCTCTAGCCTGACTCACATTTGAAGCTTTTCTCTATGTTTTCTAAGTTCTTCAACATTGTAAACAATTTAAATACTAGAATTAATGAAAACACACTGCAGAATCAAAAATGAAAACATACTAGCTTCAGAAGTGCACAAAGCAATTTTTATATTATTATCAAATTTATCCTATATTACATTGCATTGGCTGGGAGTCTCTTTGGAGTCATTTACTACCATTATTTTTAAAGTCTTTTCAAAGTCACTTCCTTCCTGGATATAGTGTCCATTCTGTAGTTATAACCTATTTTCCCCGTTCTACAAAAATACATGGGACTACAGCAGCATTAACACGTAGTTTATTATAATGGCTGATGCTTACCATTACGAGCTGTATTACTATGCATAATGGCTCTGTCCTTGTCAATGCTTATTAAGCCATAATCATTTTGTCAGTGGCAAATGTTCTGAGTGGTAGTACAATATTTATGTTACATTACTGATACGAATATTGAAGAACATAATACTTTTCTACACTGCCAGAAATACTGCCTTTCAAAGACTATTTCCCATTGTTAGCTCCTTTGTGAGCTCTCTTAGCTGATTTAAATCTATTTTACATGTAATCTATTCATAATACTCTGGTAATTTGTGTTCTAGCAAAGCCAACAACTCATCTAAAATATATACATCACATCTGTACAAATACCTTTATGAACATTACTCTCAAAGAATGATATAAAAATTCATCTAATGACACTTGTCATCCATCATAGAAAGCTGACTGTCAAAAGGAGTGGAATTCCCTACAAACTTTTTCTTTTCCATTCTTTGCCTGGGATTACTCAAGTTAATCAGCCTATAAGTAATCCCAAACAAATCACAAACTCTACTATCAAAAACAGCCTAGAAATTGAGTTGGGTAGAAAAAGAGCAAATAATCACTTGGAAAATATCTAATTTACAATGATGTGACTCATAAAAATTGGAAATATAATTTCTAATATTTATTTCTACTGTGTATATATTAAATTTTAAACAAGGTGCAAAGATGAATGCATTGCACTAAAGCTAAATCCTATAGGCTAAGTTTATATATGAATAGCACTTAAGAAGCTAAGAATGCAACAAAAAAATGGTTAGAAATACTGCAGACAAGACAGGTTATGTGAAATAAGCAAGAATAACTTTGCAAAAAGTTAGAGTAAGAGTAATATTTGAAAGCGTTTTAAGAATAGAACAAGCTGCTTAAGTTTTATACATTTCAAGAAAAGCTCATTGGAAGCAAACGCACTAAGCTTGTTCTAAAAACAGAACTGTATACAGACAAAATGGGTACTATAGATGAACTATAAATTGAACTACTACGGCACCTGTATAAGCTATTGAAATAACTATTAGCTTTTTAAAAAAAATAGTATTGAAAAAATTAATTTTAAGATGTACCTTGCTTTTTTTGACCAGCTTTCAGTTTTATATTAATCTTGCTAAACTACTGCCACTTAAATGGCTGTGTGATGAAACAAATCTGGTGCATAGACTGAGACATAATAACCTTCGTATAGATAAAAATAAGTAATACCTTCGAGTTTGAGAATTTGGTGGTAGTTTCCTGAAATGTCTAAGTGTTCTTTTTCATTATCTGAATACTTACAAAATTGCTGCTGAAAAATAGAGTTAGCCAAATCCTACCCAGATGACACTATGCATCCGTGTATTTTTTCATTCTCTTTGATGAACACCGAGCAGACAACGCAGCCATCTGGTCAGGGAGAAAGAAATTGTGTAAAAATGAGATATGCGTGTGTAAATAAAAGATTGATGAATGAAGCCCTGAAAGCTGAGATGAAAGTGAAGCAGAACAGACAGGTAAATCATTCTGATACTTATGTTAGTGCTGAAATTATGTTCCTCTACTTTCTATTTTTTTTTTCTGCTGACAGCAGTGCAGGTGACAAAAAATACTTTCAATTTTGCTGCTGACACAAGTGCTGGAGGTTAGCAAACTGTTTTAGTTCTATTGCTGAGAAAGCATGCTTTAGTCTGGAAGGAGCGAGAAAGTTTTGCTGCTTCATTTTTAATTACTTGCGATGTATCCACATGCTAGTGTGCTGATGGTTATTTAGCTATGAAGCTCCAACTTCAACACTACCTACAGAGCAATCTAGGATCGCTTGCCAAAATTAAAGCTGAGTTTAGAAAAACATAATAGTTGTGAACTGGTTCACTTAAACTCGGACACGAAGCGCTAAATATACCTTCTTGCATAGAGCTTCAGAAGTGTTTTTAAGCTAGATTCGTTCCCTGACAAGTCTCTGAATTTTCTGGTGTTCAAGTATTTTTAAACAAAGTATTTTACAGGCAAGCTTCACCTAAGAGCCCACTGGACTGAAAATGTAATTAGGATCTGGTTTTTGATACAATATCTAATGAACAACTAGTTTTGAAACTGAAGAACCCTACTTGATGCGACTCCTGTTCTATTTCATCAGGAGATAAAGTGACTCTAAAACCCACTTTCTTTGTCATCATGTAACTCACATGTTTCCCAATCTTTCTTTTCATTTCAATTACTCTGTGGGACCGCTTTTAAACGGTAAGCTTACATTTTGGCAATGAACAGAAAGGATGGTGGTATGCAAAAAACCAACTACAACTCATTATTCACATAAATAATCATCGTCTGACATTACAGAAAACTTACTGAATACATCTAGAACTACATCACTTGGAAGGAGAAACAAATGTTAACTACATCTAACATCTGAAATATCCACTGCTTATTTCTTGGTGTATTGGGCATTATACAAATTTACAGGCAACAGCAGTCGCAGTTCAGTTATCTTTTGCATATCATTCATGAAACAGACTCATTTTGTAGATCAACTGCATCAATAATTTCTTAGTTTATTAAGTATCTCATACAGTGCTTGATATTTAGTGTAAATTATGTAACCATGCAAATCAACACATTGAAGAAGTTAAGCCTTTCTGATTGACATTTTCATATTCTGCGGATACTGGTTCCCTTATAGTTTACAATAAAAGACTTTTTTTTTAAAGAACGACCTAAGCCAAATCTGTACCACCTACAAGTTCAAAGATACAGGAGCTGAAAATTAAAGTATGCAGAACCTCAGAGCTGTAAAGTCGCAGAATTCAGACCTTCTGGCTCAAAAAAATCAGAGGCCTTTAGCATTAGATCGAAAAGATTTTTTCAACACCTGTCTGCAGTAGCATATCTACTGCAACTGAGCGGCTCTGAGTCAATTAAGAAAAAGCAAGAATATATACTATGCATGCCACAACATTTGCCAGAATAATTTTAGAAGTACGTTTTCAAAGGCAGAAGCAAGCATTTGATACCAGCCTCTTCTCTGACTGAAGTCAGGCATCTAATTCTAAATTAGAATTTTGGAAAAAATCTTGTATTTTATGTTTTCACTATTAGATTACTGTGCTTACTATAGCTATATTAATTATAAAAAAATAATAAAGCCAATTACTGACAATTGTTGCTTAACAGGGCTGGCAAAATAACCAAGTATATCAAAGCTAAGCCTCTGCATTACTAAGTAACATCAGCAATAACTTCTCAAGGCTTGTTTTTAAACTAACAACAGTGGTAGAATCATAAAAGATTCAGAATTCATGCAATCACTTTAAAAATACACTGTTACAGCAGTGATTTGTAAAGAGACTTCAGTAAGGAGTGCATGGGTTTTGCCATATTTCTTGGCATAAAATGGATAAATGTTATTTTCCTAAAACCAGTCACGTAACAACGATCATACGTAAAGAAGAGGCCTCAGCTAAAAACTCCATTCCACCTGTGCTTGTTATATATACTCCCAATTATATATCACCAGTAAAAAAGGTAAACTACAGAATACGAAGCCAGCATTTCTATCCATACATCCATTCTAAAGAGAGACTACGTACAGAATACAACATTACCTTTCAACAATAAAAACTTTAAAATTATTGTTAAGGTTGGCTGGAAGAAGAAAGCAAGGTTCAGAACGGCAGTGCTTGCGTGCTGACGCCTGCATAACGTCATAGCGTTAAAAACGCACAACATGCTTCTAGGAACTTCATATATGTTACAGCACCACGCCAAGAGGGAAGAGCAGACCTACTGTTAGTAACCTGGCACACAGGGCTGCTTACTCGAGACCTTGACACTGAGGAGAACTCAGTATCAATTGTAATCATTATCTCTTTTTATTTTGAACTGTTTAGGAGAGAGACAACAAAGATAAAAACATGTGGAAGCTTATTACTGAATGAACTGATGCTACGGAACGGTGAAGAGCAGCTGTCTTATTGTGTCGCTTACTGACACATACAACAGATACCTGTGGATGACATTTAGCAATGCATGAAATGCCAGAATCACAGAAGAAAATTACTTCCATGGATGTCAATCAGCTACTGTCTCCTCAAGTTTGCATTTTCTTTTAGAGTCTTTAATGCACATTTTCATCTCGCAGTAAATATCAAATACTGTCTTGCTCTCTAGATGCAACATGGATGCTCCTTTCATGCTGCAAACTGGCAACCGGAAACATAAATCTCCCAAACACTGAGTAAAACTTGTGTCCTCATGAGTAATAGTTTAAGCTTTTAAGTACCAAAACCCCTATGCCTTAAGTGTTCATTCACGTCTATGACAGGCAAAGCAATACCTAACTATATAGATGCTCCCTTGCTTATGATCGATACTAGGGCAGGTAACAGGCTTTACCTTGTTTTCAGGAGCTCACAATCCTATCACATGCTGCTTAAAAAACAGAGCTGAAAAGCTCCATAGCGCTACTGCAAAAGAACAGAATCCCTGTTCACACACTCCACACAGGACTTTGAGCCACGGCTGTATTTCTGTCCTTGCTACAGCTTTTCCAAAGTGTAAACATGGAGTAACATTTTCCCCCTAAAAAAAATTAGTATTTGTGAGATACGTCAGTACAAATAAATACTACAGTTAGTTATATCTAAAAAAAACCCCAAAACAAAACCTTTTTCACTTGGGAATACACATTTACTATACCAGCTTCCACCTTGGCATTAATATCAGTGGTAATGCAAGACTCTTGAATAAAACATACTACAGGCTTCTCCTTGATAGAGAAATGCGAGGAGATCACCACACAAATTACTATAGAAATACAACGTATAGACTCATTTATCTCTAATTTTAGCTAGAAGGAAAAAAAGGGAACAAAGCTTTAGTCTCGGCTCTAACTTTTTTTCCTTCTACGGCTGTAAGGGAATCAATTAATGTCTTGAATTTGTTTTTGCCAGTTATAAAACAAATCAGTCATCAAGTCAAGACAAAAATCAGAGTAATTATAAAGGTGGAAAAGAAGCATGATTATCATTAATCCCAAGGAATGAATGGGAATACCCTCATGAGCTTCCTGAAACAAAAATGAAAAGGATTATTTCCTTTGAGAACAGAAGTGGCAAAACACAATTAACCAGTGATAATGTGTGAATCACCTGGCACATTATTTCATATAGCACCAAGAAGTTTATTAGACATTACTGAAATAGAGAGACAGTCACTACCTTGAAGAACTCAACACAACATCACAATTTAAGTCAAACGGACCAGAGGCATGCAACACCTGAAGCAGCAGTTGTAAAGCACTTATGTTATCTTGTGAATGCAACACAGGAGGAGTATTTCCCCCCCCATCAGTGCAATAAAAGTTGCATCTAGTTTAGTTAATATCTTGAATTCGGACACATAATTATACTAAAAAGATTAGTTATCTTTTAAGTCAGTTTTAAAAGGGTATTCAAAGCTTGGGATAATGCATGAAAGGAAAAGGAAAAAAGGACAAATTGTATGAAGCTGGTGTGATAACGGTAGTAAGAATTAACAAAAACACCCAGAGCATATAGGAATGGGAGTTGGAAGTTGTGCAAAGCTTAGCAGATTTAAGTAGCTGAGAGCGCTAAGAGGAGGAAAGCAAGGCAAGACTCCTCAGTCACCGCTGCTGGCATTAATGACGCACTCACAGGCTCTGTGTCCAAAGAGCCCAACAAGCCGGCACGGGGCCACAGCCAAAACTCACTGCCATCTATATGAGCAAGAGCCTGACTAACAGCCAGCCATGCGCTGAAATCAAAAGGGTATGGGTGGAAATACCTCATTTGTATTAAATTTCAGTCAATGGCAGGACCTCCAAGACACCAATTCTCTAATTCAATCTTTAATGCCCCTCAATCTCCCAGTTTGAGATCTCTTCATACAACTAGAGGTCCCCCAGTTGGTCCTTGAAGCCTGTCCTAGGACTGGGAGGGGAAATTTCCAAGGAGCATGTAGGAATAGGCAAGGAAAGAGCAAAGTAAAGGTGCCTGGAAGAAGGATTAATATATTGGACTAAAGTGATACTGAAAAGCCTGTAGCCAGACAACGCTTGAGCAAGAGAGGTTAATGGGATTTATTAAGCCAGTCTGCTGCCTCTAGGACAGCAGTGCCTAAAGGCTTAAAGTGGTAGCATGGCTCAGTACTCCCTTTTGCTCTTCCTGAGTACCGTGTTCAAACATACATTAAAAGCAGAAATGAATGAGGAACGACAGTGTACTCTTTCCTTACTGGGATTTCCCTCCCCTCTGAATCAAAGAAAATGAAACAACCCAAAACAGTCAGAACAACCAACACACAAGCAAATCCAGCAGCTTAAATCCAGCAGCTTGTCAAGTCTTTTGCTGTTTTCTCTTTCTCCTTCACAGAAGGACTTCTCTTATCCTCCTTTTTGCTCACAGGCACGTGAAAAATATAATAGAACCACTATGAAGAAGGCTTTTTCATTTAGATAGTTTTTGCAGAGTATACAGCAAGATGAGAAGTGGTCAAGAAGTAAAGGCAGCCTGTGGGGAAGACTAACAAGTACAAAAACTAAACATTGTAATCCGGTATTATGCAACAGTTTCAGATAAATATGTTTTGATGATTTTGAGCAATTGCTTTCAAAACAGAATGTGTTGTTGAAAAGGATGCTGTAGAAACATATTTTACATTGAAAGGCTTTGTGAAATTACATAATCTGTAAAAACTGAGAAATTTGGCCTGTTTGCTTTCCTTCCGTTCCTCGTAGTTATTATTGCCTCATTATACAGTCATTTGTACAATGTTTTGGCAGACATTTACTATTGCATAAATTAAAGTCACCGAATCTAGTTTTGCCTACAGGCCTTTATGAAAATACCAGCAACGTTTTTATTTGAATGTCAAAGTTTGTCAACCATTAAACTGATTGATTTTTCATTATGCAATTCAATAGAAGCAGCAATCTCCAGCCTGTATGCAACATTACTCTGAGAAAAATACGCATCTTTGAAAAATCCCTCCTGCTTATTCTTTAGAGAAAAAAAGCCTCTTCATAAAGGAACTACGTTTTAAGGCTGGCTTCATATGTTTTATTAATATACTAGCAACTCATATGATGCCGTAATTCAATTCAGTGAAACAGAATTAATTCATCTGTGGTAATCAAAGAATTCCAATAATCCTTTAAAAACCTTTCCAAGTGACTTAATAAGAAAAATATCTCCTGATTTTAGTAAGAATAGGTGTAAGCTCTGCAGTGTGAAGCTACCATGGTATCCGTAACACCAGCCAGACTCAATACTGTAGAGAATGCTCCTTCAGAGACCAGCGCAGTACGAGCTTTCCTGGAGGAAGCCTCTGTCAGCCCAGCAACATGGAGACGCCAGTCAAGTTTGGTGAACAATTTTCTTAGCTTGTGTAGTTCTTAGTCTTCTTTCCAAAATCACCAAGGATAACAGCCACAGGAGTGGCTAGAAAAACTCAAAACTTACCTCGAAGTCCTCTAAAAATCCACAACATTCCAAAATTTACATCCAGATCTGCATTTAGTTTTCCCTGTGCAGGTCAATGGCGTTTTAGCACTTCAGCTCCTGTGGAGCTGAAAACAGGAAGTACAGGCTGAACCCTGAGGTGCCGTAACAGCACCTTCCACTTGGCAGCAACCATCCTTTGTCAAAGAAGCCATTAGTTATCGACTGCAAAGCTTCAAGAGATTCACAGAAGCCACCTCAAAAACACAGGCCTTGGCTTGTGCACTGCACCACAAATTTACTTTACTTGTTTTCTCAAGAAGGAAGTTACAAGGTCAAGTGTAACCACCTTGGAAGAAGGGGGATTATTTCTCCCTCTGGAGTAACCGAGTATGTACTAGACAGAGGAGGCATCACGAATGCAATACAGATGGGAGAGGAGCGTCAAGTCCTTCAGCACAGCAGCCGAGAGCAGCAGGGAGCAGAGGCACACACAACCCTTTTCTCAGTGCTGCCTACAGGCAGACCCATTCCCACCTCGCAAGGGCTCTCCTCCCTCGCGGCCGAGGTGTACCAGCCCAGGCTCCTGCTGCTGGTGTCACAACCCAGGCCGGAGAGGAGACTGGCCACGCCATCAGGCCACGCCATCGGCAGTGGTGGCCTTCAGCCCCGTCTGGTGAGCACCTACGGTCAGCCTCACAGGGAGGATGCCGCAACCTCCCTGCGAGTCCTCCAAGCCCATGAAGTACAAACTAGTTTACCACCTCTCAGCGAGTTTTATTCTCACCACAAAGAACACCCCGTATGTACGTAATGGAGGTAGGGAACCGGCAGCACTTAAATGTATTGTCTTTACCTTCTATTACTTCCCACTTGATACTCAAGTACCATTCATTGGCCTGGCACCATTAAACCCCCTTCATTGTGTTTGACTCAAAGCTGAGAGAGCACAGAGCACACAACGAACGGACCTGTCGAATTAAACTGGGACATGTTACGAAGTATAGAAATAGAGCCCTAAAAGTGCGCATAATTCAAGCTGTAAAAAGATGAATTAAAATAAGAATGTGCACAATATAAATACAGTATATATACAGTGACCATAAGTTAAGTACAAAAGGGCAGCAGATGAAACACTATCCAAAATAGGGCCACAACACAATTTTAGAACTCCTTGAAGTGTACTTAATTCACATTGTTGTGCTTATTGATTTTTTGTTACAGGTATCCCATTGCTTTTATCTGAAAACCGTTCTAGAAAACAAGATCATTTATGTAAATACGGTATTACAAATGCTCAGAAAAAGGCTGTGTAGAAAGAAATCCATAGAATTCACTGTCCCTACTAAAGAGGTGACATGGAGTACAGAAGTCAGCAGTTATTTTGGACTTTATAACCACAAATAAAGCACACATCCATATTTGCGGTAATAAACTGAAAGGTGAAATGCTGCCTAACTACTGGATTTATAAGCACTACCACAGAATAAAATTTGGATAAGATTCCAAGTACTTAAATTCAGTGTCATAACTCGCAAATAGTCTTCAAGGAGGACATTTCAGACTTCAGATCTCGATTTCTGAGATTCTTGCTTAATTCAGTATGTTTCTTTTTTCTTTCTCAAAGGAAAGGATGAGTTAGGCTCTATTGAAATAATCAGCAATAATTAAAAAAACATGTTTAGTCCATGCAGCAGTATCTTCCAGATTCACTGGACCATGGACAATTCAACTGAAAGCTAACGTCAGGTTAGAGTAGCTTTAAAATTCTTTTTAATTTAATAGCACAGTCAAAAGCACTGTACTACAAAAAAAATTACGACTTTCATTATGTCTATAAATAGGCAACCTACTAAATTATCACATAGAATGTTAATGACATTAGCATTAAGTCCTAATTAAACAATGAAGCAATATGCATTACAATCTGCCAGCAAAACACATGTAATCAGAAAAAGATTTTTAAAAAATAGTATAATTTTATGTCATTTTTATTAAGCAGTAAACAAAGAGTTTGTGCTGATTGGCAAAACCTTATTTGTAAAACACAGAAAATGTCAGAGACGGAAAAAAGGAGTTGGCTAACAAAACATCTGCTATCCCAGTCACGTTATAATAGTTATATTTGACTTTTTCCTCAGAAAATCATTTGCACCTCTACTCAAGTATTACTGCTATCCATTTTTACAGTTATCATTAGCACTATTCATTTTGCTTCTCAAATACAATATTACTTTTATATTTTACTGACCTCTCAAAAGGCTTCAGAAAATATCTGTCACCATTTTACATCATTTTACTATGACATTAAAGGGAAACGACTTAACCAAGTTCCTTGAAGAAACCAGTGCCAAAGCCAAAAAATACCCCCATTTCTCTTGAATCCCAACTTGATACATTATCCACTGCTTGTCGTTACTCTTCTGCTTGTTACCCTTTATTACATTTGTGCACATGCACGCATTTTCAGACATCACTTCAGAGATGACACTGGAATAGGCCATCTGAAGAGATTTGATGCAAACCAGATTTTTAAATGTATACTCCATGCAGTGTGCCTTTCAAGCGATCACATAGCAGAGATTAATATGTCCTTAAAGTGTAACTGAGAGGGCTATTAGCTTTTACCATGCTCACATTTTCATTTTAGATTCAGGCTCAGTCTGGAAAGTAACATAAGATTTCCTGGCTTAAAACTTCTACAGAAAGACAATACAAGCATCACATACAAGTGTCACCAAAACACATTATTTTATGATGGCTTCCTTAGCAGTAGAAAGTGGTTTTGTTGTTTTTCATAAAAGCATTTTATTTGTCTTAAAAATGTATGATGTAATAATGAACACATCATTTTTAAAATTAAGCTTCATTTCAGCATCCAAATATGGAGCAGGAAAATACCACATAACTTAGCCAACAAGTTGCTGCAAGAATCATATCGTGGATTCTCTCTGAATAATCTAACAATTATTCACTGAAGGTACTTAGCTAGTGCTTAGACTAATTTTTGAACAGGAAAAAGGCTGAATTCGCTGGCTAATGTATTCACGATAAAGGACCCAACCATGACTTGCAGTGACTTTCACACTACTGAAAAGTTCCCACAGCCGGGAAATGTTTCGTTACATTGGACTGACAGCTGGTCTCTCACCGTGATTAAATGGCTTTCCCTTGGGTGAGCTCCAGAAATATGCTTGGGTTTGAAACAACAGATTCTGAATGCCACATTGACCACTACAAAGTTTCTTATGTACTCAGACTGTTTGAATTTGTGAGGGTTTTTTAAATTATTATTATTTTTAATGAGGAGACTCTGGTAAGCTATCCTTTTCTAGACTCAAATTTCTAGTATGATGTCAGCCAGTAATAAAAAAAAGCCTTGTTCCTCAGTTTGGACATTCAACTCGGGTACAGAATACCAGCTTACCAACAAATACCCCACTGGTTTTACGGACTGTGAACGAGGCCTTGAGGTATCAATGAACTGCAGTCTAGCACGACATTATCCAGATGTTTTATCATTGTGTTAATATGACTTACAACCTAACAGCTTCAGGACTGAGACAGCAATCACTTCCAACAGAGAAGCATTTCTTAGTCCAGCTCCATGCTTAGAGCAAAAGAAAAGGAATGAGATAAAGCTACCAGCACTCCAAGTTTCCCGAAGCTGGAGCAGCAAAAAAGCAGCTATAGAAGACAAAGCCATGTTTGTCAGCTACCACTAGTGATTGCTATCGTGCAGTAACACCTCAGAAGAGAAGCCACCTCTGTTTGAGAAGACAGAAGGAGTGTCCATAGCCTTTGGCATGCCCCACTTAGTGAAGTCTTAGCCATGAAGAATGGAACAACAGGACTAAAGCCTTCTCCAGAGACCCAAATATATTATGAATTATGGGGTGGCACTTCAGGAGGAAGTATGAGATCCTCTGTATATAAAATTGTGGATGTTCTGAGATGTCCTAAAAATCAGCATTATCTGTATTAACCCCACAACCTCCTTGCATCATGCCTCTTACAGTAATCAAAAGATTAGACTGTCACTAAGAAACTAACAAGTTCTACTTGATGTTTAAATCTTTTTAATTAAAAAAAACCCAATTCTGACAGGTAATAGGAAAAACTAAAATCAGATGAAGAAGTACACTACTGAATTCAGTATACTGGCCACTTATAAAACTTGCAACACACTAAAGAAGCTTTTCCCCAAGATTTAGAAGACACCTACATAAAACTGCCACTTGAGCAGCATTATATACACTGGGAGTCAACCATTGTCCATGCAACCATTGTTTACTCAAATGCATTTGGGGCTTGATATACACTCAGGTTGATACCTTCCATCTTTTTTGTCCATGTATGCAAGTAGTGTAAATATATGGTCTGTTAGAATTGTGACAGGAAGAGTATTTTCTATTAAAGCCTCCTCTGATCAGAACTCCCCTGCAGTCAACAACTGCATCTTCCTGATACTTCACTGTCAACTTTCTAAATCTCAAATGTCACTGAGATTTACAACATTCCTGCCTGGCTCCCCATCCAGATTTTGAAGAACCAGTCACTCTTATAAACAGGAACTGGCAGCCTGTAAATAAACATAATGGTGGAATTGCTAATAAGCTCCATCTCCACCAAAAGTAATTTTTTTTGCTAGGTAGGAGGCTGACAACATGAATTCCACATGACTGACCATTTCCTACTACTTACCTCTACAGCTGAAAGTAACCTTCTATGGTAACTTTTCATCACATCAAAAAAAGTTATTCTTGAAATCATACACACCAAAGTTAAGACTTCCATCTGATTATTGAAGCAATCTTACTATTGAAGTGGGTTGCAATAAATGAACATTTTATATCAGTGTCTCAAACTTCCAGAGTCACAACTAATTTTACATCATAGCAAAGATACTTTGCATTACTACTTACCCAAGGAATGCAAGCAACTATCCTGCCACCACACCTCTCCCATATATTTTTGACAGTTTTGGCAATAGCAGGTAATTCTAACTTTTGGACATTCTACAGTGTTTGATTTCTGCAAAAGTTTAAATGATAATCTTTTATGAGTTAATAATTTGGTCATTATATATACACATACACACAGAGCTAATTAATACTATTTGAAAAAAATTCTGTCCAAGAAGAGTATACATGCACACACTAATCAAATAAGTTTCATGATGTGATCTCAGTAACTTGCTCCCTTAGTTGGAAAATTAGCAACTGCATTAACTGCAGTCACAGAACCCTATGGAAAAAATAAAAAAATGGCATCAACAGCCAACAACTCACCAGAATCTGCAGAGTGCATTGATAATCAATGGGTGAAGAGAACATTCATTATGGCAGAAAAGCTAGGAGAGATCTCTGGAGCAGTTTAGAATTTTTACTTTTTAAGGGGATGAATTGGAACTTTTCTTTTCCTTAAGGGAGAGTTTTTTGTTTTTCAAGGGAGCTGCTATATGGTTACCCCTGAATGAAATCTACGTTCCATAGAAGGCAAATTGATAGAAACTATCATGAAGAAAGAATTAGCAGATATGAACAAGCCTGATATTGGGCAAGACTTAACAAGGCTTTCATAGAAAAAAAGCTATGTCTCTCAAATCTACAACAGTTTTGGAGGAGTCTCATTTGATGGATACGAAACATGCAGATTATAGTGATGGTACCCTTCCCTGAAACTTCTGACAAGATCCCTCACAGTCTCTTAAAAAATACCAATCCTAACCATCAGAGGCAAAAGGAAGCTGCTACTGATTGACAGCTAGCAAAAAGGTAGGAATCATCTCAAACCTGTGCTAAGTAATTTCACAAATTGTGTTAAGAAAAGGGGTGATAAAATTTGATGATTTTTATCGATACAAAATTGTCAGATAAATAAAAACCCAAAACATACTACAGAGCATTATATAAAAGATCTACAGTAGCAACTGGTCCAGCAACAAAATACAAAATAAAGACCAGATAAACATATGCGCAGGTAAACAAAAAAAAAAAACCCCTCTTATTTGTGCTGCCAAGTCCTCAGTGCATGTGCTGCATATGACTCCATTTATGTTATTCCATTCTTGGTTGATTGTTGTTCCCTCATTCTGAAAAGCACATACACATCTTTTCCCCCCAAGGCCACAGACTGTTAGAAATTGTGTAGAAATCTCACATAGCCGAAGGGGAAATAAAAGTGCAAGACTCAGTTGATCTCGGAGCATGAAGGTTATGACAAACAGCGCCATTTTATCCTCTCCCTCCCACTACCACAATCCTGCTTTAGCGATTTCCATAGGCTTGTCTGTCTCTCCTCTTCTTTCCACCACCTGAGGAAAGTGGATAGTTCACATGTTTTCCCACTCCCAGCCTGGAAAAGCATTGAGGAAACTGATTTTATCCTTCCAACAGTCGAAGTTGTGGATTGTAAGTGACCTAGTCTCTTTTTGTGTGAAAACAGTATTTTAATACTTCTGACTTGTCATTAATCAATACATTACTAGCAAATTATTCTTGAAATTAAGCTGTTGCAACTCAGGTTGCTGATGTAAAAAGATTTGGAGGGGACAGAAAGGGGCGAAAATACAGGAGTCAAAACAAAAGGAGCCATGCAACCTCCTGAGTACAGAATGTGAAACTGATAGTAGCTACATAAAGAGAATCGTTAGAGGAACTCTAACAAGATTCAGAAGTGTATAGAAAATACAAAAAACAATACAAAAGATAAAAAACCTGAAAATTCCGCAAGTCCTCTTCAGAGCATTTCAGTGAAATGGCACAAAGCACATGCTCCATTGTATTTCCACATAGGAGCTGACAGTGCCTGGATGTTTCTGAATCAGCAAGGCTGCTAACATGAAGATTTTTTTTTTTCCAGGGGTCAATTTTCCCATTGATGCAAGGAGGATTTACACATGCAAGTCCCATTAACATTAATAGGAGTTACCTACATAAATCCCCCTGCAATGATAGGAGAAAAGACCCCATAGTCTGCAAGGATCTAAGTTCGAATGATTACCTGTCAAATGGCCCTAAGCATCATCATCACCAGAAAAAGCAGACGTAGCAGCTTCATGGCTGAAAATACTTCCAAAGGAACAGTAACTAATTGCAGTCATATAGGTAAGGCAATACAACAGCAGAAGGGAAAAATGGCATAAAATGGACCGTTTGAATATTAAGGGTTAATCCAATTAACCAAGTTAAAAAGAAAGTACTCATTAAAAAAGGAATTCAAACATATCAAAGCACTCCTTAGGAAAAAAAAAAAAAAGGTGTGAATATTGTATGAGCTCCAAGGTGCTTGAAGGATAATACAGCTACTTGTTTAAAAATTCAATTAACCTTATCTTTCTTTAACTTGATTTATTAATAATCCTACAGATAAATTGCCAGTTTTTAAAAAGTCATGTTATCTTTTGAATACATCCTGTGTGACAAGCCTTAAAAACTACTTCAAATAAGCTTAACGCTCACTTTGTATGCTTAAATCATTTAAAGCAAGAACAAAATGCAGTTCAGTGCATGATTTCTGTGAAATACAAAGATCAACACTCTTATCTACTGCTATTGCAAGTGAGCTATTGGGTACTCAAGTACCATCGGAAAAAACATTTTATGTTTCTATTCACCATACGAACGAGACATGAAAACAGTTTTTAAGCGATCAATGTAGTGTAAAGTCATGGCCTGCAACTTGTAGATTATGCCGTCTTATCTAAAAGCAAATTTGCAATATTTCCAAACTTTGCTTCACATGGACACGAAGCACCAAGACACTACTTTATATAAACTCGCTAACTTATATAGACATACTGACACACATGTAAACTTCAATCCTATTACAGATGTCAACATGATGAATGTAGACAACACAACTATCAGGAAATCTGAGCTAACAAATGAACTGCTTTTCTTGCATAATTAAAAGAAAACACAGAAAAATGCACTTGCAAGCAATCCTTTAATTTTCATCACACAATTTCCTTGTAAACACAGAAGATGAAAAATTCAGCTATGATCCCTATTACTGAAAGACAAAACAGGGACTAGGTCCTCCACTTACTTCTTTTACAGATTTGTAGATGTTAAATACAATTACCATACATTCATGCTTTCCAATACACATAAAAATTCCAGCTAAATGAAGAGGCAGTCTGCTTATTACTATATATAAATAACTGCTGAATCACAAGCACCCAAAGATAACCGCTGATTAACACTGGAAACAATTCAACCACATATTTTTCTGAGGACTTTGGATTATACACAAAATGATACCTATCCAATAAACAAAGAATGTAAACACTAACAAACCGCTTTTTGAAATGCAAATTGGACAATGTATTATAATGCAAGGCAAAGTGACGTCAACTGTACCAGTTATGCTGTAAAAAAATAAATAAATTAACCTTTATGGCAGGAAGCCATTTTAAAGGCAGGCACATGCACCACAAAACTGTACAAAAGCCTGGATGTGTCAAGTTCAGGCAGTGCTGAATATTCATTATTCAACAGCACTTTTTATTTACGTACAGTATTTATGCACTGCTAGAACTATATCTAAATTAATGTAGAAGTTTAAGCCCTGACTCACCAAAATTCACTGAACTCTGTATTTAGATACATCACTAATCTATTGGGTGTGCATTTTAAGGTAAATCTTTATGTAAATGCTAAATATTTTTCATTACCTGGATATCTAATTTCAAGCATTGTTCAGAAGAACTGCAAGTTTATCCTGGTCATTCACAACAGCTTTCTCATTTTGTAATTTTTTCATACAAACTATGCTTATAAATACTTTGATAAATTTTATTGTATAAATGCTTTATGATTTATCATTACAAAATGCATAATTTACAGCTATCGCACTCATTTTAATCTTATTAACCGGGATCACTACCAACCTTTGGAATTATTAGTTGAACCTTCTCCCCACCACAAGAACCTTCAATTAATGATCGTCTAGTCTTCTCAGACACCATACTTGAAAAATTAACTACTGGCTTATTAAAGGCCCAAACACTGCAACAAATCCAGGGAAACTAACAACAGGTACGCTCCACTTACAATTCTTAATTTTGTTGGGAAGTCTAGCATTAATTGTGCTATCTTCCAGACTACACCCAATTAGGTCACTAGTGAAAATGTGTGATTGCGCAACTACTAGATCTTATCCAAAATTTTTTTGGATGTGAAATAGTTTCATGTGAGTTACATCTATTGGATTATATTTGCTTATAGAATCAATTTCAAAGCCGTACAGCTCATTTTTCATGATACAAATTAAATGACATCTATTACCTATTCTTAAGCCACCCAGAACTGTCAATATTATTGTCTTTAGTTCCATTCATAAAACCACTTCGAAGAACAGACTGTGAAGCTCACCTTCAGCTGTTTAATTAGCACAGACCCAATGATTTTTAGTAGAACTGTGATACGTTGTAGCAGTAGGTCATCTTCTGGCTGGTATGCAAACTTGCACGTTTTTTCTTTTGAGCAGTTTTGACTTGTTGCCTGTTTAGAAGATGGAAGATTCCTTCCAAGATGTAAAACAAAACCAAATTCTCTCAACAAATCATTAATCGTATTTTAGCATTTTAATTTCAAATGCTTTTTTTCTATGTTTCTTGTTTAGCTACAAACACTCCTGGATCTGGTGAACCTACGACTATTTAGAAAGGTCTCAGCTATCAATGAAACTATTCAACAAAAAAGATTATTCAAGCTAAGGTAAGTAAGGCAAATTGCAAATAACATGGCTATGGTTTTTTTAAACCTCTTTTTCTTACCCTTCCTCCCTTACATTTTAGTTTGGGTCAACCTCCTCTTCTAATAAAACAACAGAGCTAATTCATTCTTCATTATCTTCTTTCTTAACGGCAGTACTACTACTTTCTTCGGTTGGGGGTTCAGGTTTTGTCTCTGGTGAATTACTGAATCCAGACTCTTCTGGTGCAATCTCATCTTCATCATAAATAATATCTTCCGGATTTGGTGGTGGTGGGCAAAATTCCTCTGTAGGAAACATTTCTTGGAAAATAGTCTCAGCCTATTTAGAAAAAAAAAGCATAAAATCAACTTTACCTTGAAATGTAATACCTTGCAGCAATATTTTACAGATATTTAAGATTAACCTCTGTTCTTTCAAATCGATAGTGATTTAGTACTTTGACAGTATTGTAAACACATGGGAAATCCATTCCTTCTTGCAGTACTCAAAACAAGAAAAGGCAATCTATCCTTTTACATTGTTCTACTAGGAAAAGTCACAGGATAAAGCTTTTTACAAAACATGCTGGTCATTCGACATTGCATTGGGAACACCACACATGATTTTTTGCAAGCAAAAAGATCTTCTCCGCTATAAAAATATCCCTAGCTGCAGTCAAATGCAGAGCATGGGAAAGATCTTGCCTCTTTCCAGAGAAAAGAATCCATTTCATATAACAAGCAAACCCAGGAAATTGTTAATATGTACAGTCTATGTCACATCTTATACGGGTTTCCTTCTTAAATTTAAAAACTAAAAAAAAAAAAAAAAAAAAAAAAAATTTTGTTTTTCTGAACAGCTCAGCTCAGCTGAGAACTGTTCTCATCCAATGGAATATTATCATTGAAAATATATGCATATTTGTATACAACACATTTATAGCTTATTGCAAAACATGTCTATAATTTCATTGTATTAAGCACATATACCTATGTACACAAATTGTACCTTTCTGAAAGGAACTGTATGAGCAACTTTTATTTAGGTAAAAAGACAGCTACTCTTAAGGTATAGCTCAAGGATTTAATTTACAATGCCACTTACTCTTCATGCTGTCAAGGTTTAGAAATTAAGTACATGCAAAAAGTCAAGTTTTTTGACCGCTGCAATGAAAGATGTTAAAAAGAAACATGTTCTCGATAACGTCAGGGTAGTTACTACAATATACAGAACACAACTACAAAACCTGTGAGAAAAAGAACCAAAGTAATACGTTCTTAAAATTCTGGAGAAGCAGACATTTTATAAAAACAAAGGAGGCCAAAACATCCATTTGGAAACACAAGTATGCAAGCAGCTTTGTTAACTAGTATTAGTTTTACATGTTCGTGTGCAAATAACCTATCTATAAGCTTATCTTAAAAAAATACAAACCAAAACACACCAACCAAACAAAAACCACAACCTCGAGATACTTTGGAATTTATTTACTGAATCAGCATGCACTTCACATGTCCATAAAGGTTTTCTTTTCCAAGTCCTTAAGCTTCTAAGGCAAATGGAGACAACTGATGCAGATCAGTTACGTTTTGCATTTCTAAAAAGGCAAAGGAATATTCCCTCTAGATTTTGTCTATTTAGTAAACTATGCCCTAAAGACAACCTGTGATGAGAGCTCCCACATAAGCAAGAATGCATTTAATCTTTATATTCATACTGTTACCAGCCACTGCACTGAAAAAGCTGACAGTAGGGTCAGTTCGTGCCAACTGCAAAGGCTGATTACATGATGTGGATTCCTGGACAAGAGGGAATTGTTTTCAGATTAATACATCATTGAGCATGTACCAAACAGCTTCCTGTGATAAACTTCACTGCCCACCAGCAGTGGATTTGTATCACCAGCACGTGGATGTAGGACTCCATTATTAACTGCTTAAATGACCCTGTCTGCTTTCAGTTCAATTTAATTTTTCATTCTGTTTCCTAAATTTCACTCTTCCATATCCATTTAAAACTCTTCAAAATTATTTATATTAGTATATGAAAAACACAGGCAAAATTTTGTTCTCTACTTCAAAAACATGGTTCTGTAATTTAAAAACCCTACTTAGTAAGTTGGGAAGGTACAGGAGTACAAATATTCTAGAAAAAGTTTAACAAACTAAGTTTTTGAAGGTAAGAGAAAGACTTATTATTCCAATTCTGCACTTGAAATAAAATATACTGAAACTGTTATTATATTTAATAGAATATTGAAGAAAAGTGTCATATTTTGCACTAAATATATGACTAGCTACAGCAGACAAACATTTCCTATGCAGTTCTCAACAATTATTGTCTCCAATTAGTCAGGGAATATCCACTCCAAAAATTGTCAAATAATTATGAGGTTGAACATGGAAAGAAATTCTTAGTATGTTATGTAGGACATCATGACATTGATTATAAATTCAGCGATTTAATGGTACAGAGTGCTTTCAGGTCTACCAATTTTTTAAGTTAACCTTATCCAGCTGAAGTCATGCAGAATAACCAATAATAATTTAACATTACCTTCATTATAACACTTGGATACTTATCCAAGTAACTAATTCAGTTAATAAATAGTTCCTTCAGTATTTAGAAGTGTACCAGCTGCCAAGTGGATACATTTGAATTCATTATTAAGACATAAGCACGTGAAGTACTTGCATAGATACTCTAAATTAATAACTGTTACACTGCTTGAAGTGGAATACAACTATGTCTTGTTACTATTTTACTGTATTCCCAACCACCCACCTTGATGGCATGTAGACAAGCTGCATGGGCTTTCAGAGCAATTTTACAGAGAACACTACCAAACTAATAGTAGTTTGAAATACGACACACTTGAATAACTCTGAAATCCTTCCAGATAAAGAAAAAGAGGTAAACAGGTTAAAGGACAAATATTGGCATGACACTTTTAGTGCTTCCTCTTATGAACATGAAGATGCCTCAGAATTCTGAAATGCTTCAAGGAACATGCTACTTCAGACCATGATACTTCATATCAGGTTGTAGCAGCGAAAAAACAGAAAACTGGAAGCCAGACGCTTTACTTGATCCATATATGCAGAATTTGAAGGAATCATAAATGGGACTTTACATTTTATTTAGCCTATCCTCAGGGCAGGTAAATGCAGATATCAACATTAGTTCAGTATTATACTAGGAATATAATGCTAAATTAAAATAAAACAAGAATGAAGTTATTTGTACACTGAGCTGTAGGTGGATAATTATCTGTAAGATTTGCAGTGTCTTGCCTTCTAAATGTTACCTCATCAATACAATCAAACAGCATGACGTATAGAAGTTAGTAATACTAATGGTAGTGAATACATGAATCATGGTAAGTATCATTAAAACAGGAAACACAGAATTGATGGAAGGAGTTGGATTCAATTTTCCAAGCTATCTCCAACACTAATATGCACAACGTTTTTTTTTGTTTGTTTGTTTTTTAAAGTGTTCTGATCCTTGAGTTGGTAAATATCTCATGTTTGGGGATTTCCATCCCATTTCCAGGAAGATCAAAGTGATCTGGCGGTAGAAGGCACACCAACTGAGAAGTGTTTCCCTCCTCCACTTGTCTAGAAGGTACCTACATGCTAGCTGGGAAGACTGTATTCTAACAGCAAGTTTTGCTTTATCTTCAGCCTATTCTTTGCTTTGTTCTCACATACACCCCTCATCATTTTTTTCCATTATAACCTTTAATTATAAACAACTTTATACTAAAATACCTTTCAGTCTAACTAGTGACCATTTGTTTCAGAATTTAGAACAGGTTAAGAAAATGTAGCTTCTATCTATCCTTTCTGAAAGGCTGTGTTTTAGGCTCCTTCGAGACCTACTTGTTTAACATCGATCTCGCTGATGGTCAACAGATTTAAACACAAAGGCTAACTACAGCACCTAGAATATTTAAACACAGCTTGATCTATAATACCATTAGTAACTGGTAAGAAAAAAGCTCTTAAAGTAATATAAAGCTGAATGCTAGAAAAGGTGGCTATCAGAATCAGAAATAGGCTGGGTTTTAAGTGTATTTAAATAGCTTTTAACTTCCACTGTTGTAAATAACAGTTTAAAAAAAAATCTCATTTAGAAAAGAACTCATTTACAATTTAAAATTGCTACTATAATAATTGTCTTGCATTATTTTTTGTCTTTACAATTCTTTATTCTCTTGGGAGGCAAATTATTGCCTTGTAAAGCAAAATGAAGGGTGCTATTAGACCTTAATTACACTGTTCTGACCCTACAGTTCAGGTTATGTCAGCCCTTCCATTTTAAAAAACTTACTTTAAGTGGTTTATGACTTAGTCATAAAAAATCCTGCAACTGGTTAGAAGAATGTATGCACATTCTCTGAACATGGCCATTAAAAAAACAGCTTTAAAAATGAATAGTGCCAATTAATCCTACAAAGATGTAAGTGTTCTCATGTTAGCTCTGAAAGCACCCTGACAGCAAAGTGACTGCTGTGGTAGATGTGCCTAAGAATTTATACCTTCCTCATCAGGGTGGATCTCTGAACGGAAGAGCAAAGGAGAAGCATTCCTGTAGTTGTCTTTTGTTGAAGAAGTTGTAACCTACATATTCGCATGATCTTGTCTTCTGCTCAGTAATAGTGGGGAAGGCACAATGAGAGGTATGATACGAAGTTCTTTGTGAATTTCTACCTACCTATCCTTGCAGATCTGGTGTCCCTGCATACTCTGCCTCCTGCCAACAAACAGAAGGCACTATTTCACAATCCCTCCATCGATCTAGTTTTTTTTAGGGAGGTTTCACTCTCTACCTCCAATTTCAAAGCACTAGGAGTTTGTCTTAAATTGAGTACTGGTATGGTACGCCTACTTACGAGGCAAGTTCCAAGTGGTTCTCAGTCCAGGATGCTAGTTAGCCAGAACACCCAAATACTGAGAACTAAAAATCAGAACTGAGTGTGATTTGGTGCCAAATACTATCTCAAGATCATGAGTAGAATGGCATTCCCCTCAATTCCTTCAGGCACAACTACACCATAATTTCTTCATAGAGTGATACTTGGGCAAAGAGAAGGTGAACTGAGACAGATAACTTAATGCACCAGATTAGTAATTATGCAGAGTTATTTTCCCAAAAGATTTTAGGTTTGTGATTATGTCCTGCAGCTCTTAAAATATGTCGATGATCCTTCCAACTTCAACTGTAGATAGGCTTTTCTGACCTTTGATTTGTACTGTTTCTCTGCTACTGTACCTCCTCTTTAATCTTACAGGCAAAAGATTACATATTTTGTGGAGTTATCGTCTATATTTCTGAATTATTTGACAGTCTTTCCTGTCCACAGTATTAGAGCAAGTAACCAACTACCGCAATTCTACCAAGGCCATCATCTTCAGGTAGTGCTGCCTTCTAGATTCCCTTTACCTGTTCAGATGAACTATCTGCTACTCCTAATGTTACTCTATCAACGGACCTTTTCTCAAGTTTTCTCCATTCTCAAACCCCCTGACATTCACTTTGCTCATTAAGTAAGATTTTTGTACGTCTAAGCTGTGAAGCTTTATAGCTTTATTAGAACTAATTACCTAGCATAAAGCAGAATAAGCCAGAACAAAAGTATACAGCACTGGACTTCCTTAGGTCTTGAAAATTAAAGCTCTGCAATTAACAAAATTGATCTGCCCAACCTGTTTGACAGCACAGTCATTTCCTAAAGCAGAGTCTGGTCCAGAACAGACATAAACATTTGAAGGTAAGCCATCATATGAATTTTTGTCAATTCCTGAAGAATCTCTCATGTTGAAGTAGACAGCCCAGAGGACTCCAGGTCTTTCCAGTTCTTCATTTCCAGTCTCTGAAAATTAAAAAAAAAAAAAAAGTGTTTACAGTAATCAATGTTCACACATAAGGGAAATATGTAATCTAGCATACCAGAAGTCAATTTATTAACATATTACTGTAATCAAGTATTATTTTTTTTAAAGCCAATTAATTTTACTTCCCATTCTTTTCTGAGGTACTCTTTCATTGTACTTTTTTCTTTCCAACCATAGCTATGTAAACTCTACTTATTCTATACACATGATGCCACATAAGAACCAATTATCACCTAAAAGCATACTACCAAGAACCTTGATCTAAATTTAACGCCTTTCCACTTCATGTTATCTAGTTTACTCTGGATAAATTCCATGAGCATATGGTGGTCTGAACAAGCCCTCCATGGGCTGTGCCAGCTTGAAGATATTGCATTCCACATGCAAAGATAGTTTTGATGTATACTTTTTTCCCTTCATTTTATCTTTGGATGGGAACTCTCATCATAACAGACTTTTGTATGCTTTAAGGTTGAGCATCTTCAAACCAATCTAAGGAGACGGAATAATGCTCATAGTTTAAAAAAAAAAAGAATTTTAAAAGAAAAATCCACATTGAATACTACACTCACACCCCAAAATTAACTGCAGATAAAGAATTACCAAAACACAGAAGTACTCTATTTGACATGTACGATGTTCAGTATGCAGAATCTCTAAATTGTGGAAATACTGCTGAATGAAAATAAATTATTAATTTGTATTTATCTACGCTTACTGAGAACTTGTGCAGTGCCACAAAACTCATTACGAGTACAAAATGATCATAAACTACATCTTGCTTGTTCATCATCTGTACCTTGTTACTTGCCACATTCATGTAAACCCTCTATGCCCAGGCAGAAAAACCGCTGGGAAGATGAAGGTCACTTTTTAGCAGTGCCGAATGCAATGGAGGAATACACAACATAGATTCTTAGCTTAATAGATACTATTTGTTTGGCATATTTGCTGTCCCCTTTTTGGTGTTTCACCTCCTCTAAAATAAATGAAGCTTGTAAAAGACCTTGTGAGATTTACTTCTTTCCAAGGAAGAAACTTCTAGATAACAATGGCATTCAAAACAGTATTTTAAAGCAGTTGAATTAGAAAAAAAGAGATAAATCTATGCTATTCCTTCAGTATCTTTTTATAACTGTCAAATACGTTAAAAAATAGGTGCTAACCATACTGAAGAGTTTGAAATATAAATTAAATTCATCAGCCTGTGAAAGTCTGAGCCTTAATACAGGGCAAGATGCTCTTTAATATATTTAAAAGTTCACATTGCTCATAAAAGTTACTTCTTCCTCATTTAGGCAGGAAAATGAATGGAGTCCTCTTCTCCAGGTGACTTTGCCTCTTTGACCTGCCATGGCCCAGTGCTCACTTTATCTGGTGATTCATTTTCAATAACTCCAACAGTATTTGTTCTGACATTTTAATTAAAATACGACCACTACCTCATCCTGATGATAAAAAGGCCTATGTGTCAGTGAAAACTAGCTTTTCAGTGCCTCAGTGCACCTAAGGACCCCTGTGATCACAGAGTTTCTACAGAAGAATTTCAGTCAGGTTCTAAACAATATATCATTTCAAAATTGGATCGCGTTAAACATTAAGATTAATGCTAACCCCCCCAAATGATTAGAAGACACTAAACTGCAAGCTAATCTTTTCTTCACCAATCGAGCCTTTGAAACACATGGCGCTGTCTGGACCATTTAAGAGTTATGTTGAGTATTAAAAATTAGAAATTAGCAGGCTTTAAATTAACAAATATCAACATGAAAAGTGTTTGCAGTTCTCCAGTCCAATGAAGTTCTCTACAAACCCTAGTTGTATTCTACATACTTGCTTTTGTAAAGGCTCTTGTACTGCAAACCTAGTAAAAAAATATACATCTTTGAGACATCAAAATAATTGCCTTTCCTGTAAGCAAAAACCAAAAATGTGTATTATTTAATACTTTCCATCCTATTTAAAGCACTTTGCCATTTAACAAAACCAGTAAGATTTTTTTTTTTTCATTAAAAGATAGAGGGGGGAAAAAAGGCCAAAAAAAAAAAAATCAAAAGAACATAGAAAAGCAAACTTGTGAAAAGCTGAACTCAACCCTTCATGAAACATTGTTCTTAGTTACAGAGCCCCGAGGGGGGGAAGCCACATAAAAGAATGCATTTATGGTTTTTTGTTTTTAACAGGAGAAAATTCTACCCGAATTAATGAGGTTAAGAATGAAGCATAACAGCAAATAGTATAAGCAAACAAATTGTAAATATTATACAATATATCCACATCTTACTAACTTGCTCATATATGAACATAAACACTTTCATTGACAGCTAAGTATTGTTTTCTCATAGCAGAATAATGATTTACTGTATTTAAGTTTTAGCACGCTATATTTAAAAAATGCTTTGCCAGGGTTAGGACACAGCAACATCTTCTATGGGCACACTACCTATTCTATGAGCAGCTACCAAAAATATGGTAAAATTCAAGATCTCTGTATGAAATTTCAAAGATTTTTGTGGAATTAACTTGAAGTACCTCAGAGACAATTTCTTTCTAGGCAACTACTGCTTTGTCAACAGTTACTTTCTTGTTAAGTCGTCCATCTTGAGGACAAAGTTAATGAATGTAGCTGGCAAGGTTGCCTCGAATTTAGGGCTAAATAGTGCATTATTGGAAATGACTGGAAATCTATCTTCCTGATAACACTGCAGCACGTAACAACTTTATGCTTCCACTGCTTAAAGCAGAACCCAGAGAATTTCAACTAAAAACAGCAAACAAGGAAGCACCTGAAAAAGACAACAAAAGGACGAGCAACAGTGCTAGAGTAAGAGAAAGCGAAAGAAAACTAAGCACCTTATAGCACTGAACACATCTGGCACCTGCAGGAGGAAAGCAGATCACTAACTTTTGGGGGTTTGAGATCTCTTCTTGGGGATACCCAAGTGACAGAAATCACTAAAAACAGGAGAGTGTAAAAAAAACCCAAACCAAACCAGATTTACAAATGTTTCATTTCACTACTGCATCTTTGAAAGACATGCTGAGGAGCAGATATGTTTCCATGAAAAAGAATGTGTGAAAAATTGAAAAGGTCCTAGACACTTATAGCCATAGTCCTTGTACACTGAAGTTAAACCACAGCTGAAGACGACTTGGAACATTAGATCATGAAATACAAAAACCCTGACATCTGTCTAATCAATCTCACTCCCAAAATAGATGCCTTCACTTTGAAATGCTGATATCTAAAATAGCAGCTCACCATATGTTGACTCTGATGACAGATTCGGATGTTCAGTAACAGATACTTCAGTTACAAAGGTAAATTATATTTTTGCAAAATAATCTCTTAATATTTCTTTTATTTATTTTTACCTTTTTCTGTATTTAGATTGAATAACTTCTGTACAACAGGCTCTAAATCTTCCCTAGCAGTTTTAGTTGATGGACAGGTTAAATGGACTAAATCTGTTAAAAGAGAACACAAACTAATTACAATCACCAATACACAGATATATAAATATCAATTACAATTTTAAAAAGGCACAGCCGGCTATCACTGCGTGACATACAAATCACTTCCTTAAATCCAGAGAAGTATTGTATTATGGAAATACAGCACATATACACCACACAGAGCAATTTTCTTAATACCTATCATAATTACCTCTCTCTTTTATGTATATTGGTAAGATGGAAGTGTACCTTAACATCAGCAGTGCAAAGAGAAAGAATATCTTTCTATGAAATGCTGTCTACTGATACCAGGAAAAGCAGCAGCAAGAATCTGGGTAACACATCGTATTTGCCATTAATGACCTCTAGAAACCCCAAGAACATTCTTATCAGTGTTGACAGTCCAACAGTTCAACAACATACTAAACCCACAAATATCCCTACTTTCATCGACACTCTAAGAGCTAAATTGGGACTGAGTGGGAATTTAGAAATATGGCTGCTCACAGTTTAAGCCTGGCCGTACGTGAGTAAGTAGGAAGTTATCTTTCTCCATTGCGGTAAAACATTTGAGCAAGACTTCCATTTCTTTTATTGCACTAAACAGCAAACAGGAGATGAAGTGAATAGATGCACGTTTTAACTTACAGCTCAAGTGGGCTGGCAGTTAACTATTTGTCTCCAGCCATATGGAGAATGAAGAACACTGGGAACGCTGTCATGTTTTGACAAACTAGAGAGAATTTGAAGATAAGCACTGCTGAGTATCAGAGAACTGTTCTGCAATGTAAGTGATGACATACGTAATGCCTTGGTACAGCATCACAAAAAAGCTCTTCAACATTTTATTCATCCACCTTCTTACAGGACGAGCAAAACAACAGTTTTGCATTTGGGTAAGGAGGAAATTAGGTTAGGTGGGCCAGTAAGGATTTATGATAATTTGCAAAATCAAGTACTTTATTTCAAAAGGTGCTCTGTACACATCAGAAACAAATCACAGAGTACAGCAAACCCGTATTGGAAAAAGACGACACAAGAAGACTTTGGACCACAAGAACACTGCTGTCGAACTGTGTAATTAATCAAAATTCTCCTTACAGTATGGGCAAATTTCACAGTTTTGCTTGATTTAGTGACAAATTCACAATTTGGCTTGAATAATGCAGATTTGAGGTTTAGATTTCTTGATAATGTTTTCATGAAAACAAAGTTGCTAAACAGATTCTTCACGGAACATACTACTCCTTTTTTTGTTCTGTTTTTTGAACTAGTGAAGCTGCTGACTCCTTAAAAAATATCATCACTTGATGTAGCTCTCGACCTCTTTTCTGTTCCATTGGCCTCTATTCAGATAGAGCCAGCTACTCTGCTGCTTTACCCCACCTGATTTTACATCCATCCATTCATTCAGATATTTAAAAGTCTCATCTTAAAGCTTTTTATAAAACCACCGTAACAAACTCATTTGCTATTGAATGGTTGTCTGGAAACTTATCAGCAGAGAAGTACCTGTCAGAGAATCATGAAGTTGTTTAACATATCTTTGTACAAAGTTTGAGCTTTTTCTTCATTATTGTACATTTTTGATCAATTTAATAGCACTGTATAGCTATAGCATTATTTTAAATCCAGATGACATTTTTCTCTTTTCACTCTGAAGTCTGCCTTTATTTGTAGCATTATTTACAAGTATGTCATACGTCTCTCAAATGATTTCCTGGATGCAGTTATGCCACCAGAAGTTTGACGCTCACTCCAAGAGGACCAGAAATTTAACCCTTCATGCTCTTCTTTCAGATTGCACACACCCCGATTATATTCAAACATGAAATTTTTGTTTAACCAAAACCAAACCCTCTAAAAGGAATATGTACTAAAAGAAGTAAATGAAAACAGGTGGTGATAATGAAAGTCTCCCTATAATATTAACTGAATGTTTACAACCCCAAACACTGTAATACAATCTATTTTTTCCTCAAAAAAACCCAGATATAGATCACTAAAGTTCACATCATTTACTTTCTATAAAAATCTTTATTATCTTTAAGGTTATAGCTATGAGTCACAGTCATCAGTATATATTTTGATTATATTTGATTTACGCAGGTATAACTGCATTAGTTACAGTGGTTGCCAACATTTGTCTTGGAGTAATTCTTCTAGTAAGAAGAACGATGAGTTCAGTTCATGATTTCATCATTACAGTCTCCATTTTTAGGGCAAGTGAAGGAGTTTGGTTCCACTCAACTGACAATACAGATTATGTGCCTGTCATTTATGCAGTGTGATCAAAGAGTAGATGTATTTGTATACTTATCTTAAATAATTGTTTGAAGGAGAAATCAGTCAGGTTAAAACCCATTTACAGATAATGATGCAAAAGTTCAAAAAAATTATGAAGTATGTCCCATAACTAGAACTCAGCTATACCTAAAATACAACTATATATAATTTCAATACATGAAGACAAATTTCATTAAGGAATATAGTACCTTCTCGCCTGAAACTAAAAGAATTTATGGTGTAAATAACAGAAACCTTAATTTTTCAGCACCACAGAAATTCTCAGGAAACTAATGATTTATGTCTACTTATTATTTAAATGAACCCTCCTTTAGTTTCACTTCCTGCTGTATGTATTCTGTGAAGCCTTAGAAGTAAATCAGCTATTTAAAGGGTAAATATTAACAATATGCTTTATAGCACTAAGTAGTTAATTACAGATTTTCTATTTTTTAAAATTAAGATATAACTTCAAATGACTTCATCATTTAGGTCACTCTTCTTTCACATGCAAAGACCTCTGTTTAAGCCTAAGTAACAATAAAATAAATTGGTTATTATTACAGTTACTTTTTTTTAATTCAAAAGCATTAGGTCAGGTAACCTCTACTTGTATTTATCTTCCATAGAGTGTCCCAAACTGGTAACCTTTTTAACAGAAATCAGAAAAATAATTTGGAAAGAAAAATAAATACCCAATAAGAACATTTTGTTGCTCATCTGTTTCCATTTCACATAAAATACCAACAACAGTCTTAAAGCTCTGTACATAGAAAACTGCTAATGGAAATATTGGGATGTCCCTTCTAGAAACATGATCTCAGATATTTTTAGAATTAAATCTAATGCAGTAGATTACAATCACAAAGTTCTTCAAGAATTTTTATAACTTTTCCTCAAATAGCTCACAAACACACTCCTTCCATCCAAATCTCATAATGGGACATTATCCCACCCTCCAACAAAACTTTCAGAAGATAAAAAGCCCCTAAATATAGGGTACTTCTGGGCCTTAAATTTAATAGTTCAGCTAAGGTACTCCTTTTCAAATAAGAAGCTAATGACAAGCTACCAGTCAGATTCACGTGCTTTAGAGTTTTTTTAAACCTACTGAAGAAAATATTTATTATTGTATAAGCGAAAACATTCTATTTACCTACCTATTCTTTAGTATATGCTAATGAAAAAAAAAAAAGGCAGAAACAGACAAGAACATGTGCTCCAAAATATTCTGCTAGAAATAATCCTGAAATATAACTTGATGCTTGTACTGAAAACCTATCCTTATTTAAACAAAAATTTGTAGCATTTTTTATGAGGCCTCTGAATCCTATGGCATAAAGATTCCCTTAAGATCTAAAGGTCTGAAAGGAAAAAAGCACAAATACATGCGTCTGTATTACTTACCTTTTTTTTTTCAGAAATAACTTGAGAAAATACTTTAAGTGGATTTTGGCCCTTTAATAATAGTGGTAAGAAAAATTCTTGGCAGAAAACTTTACAAAGAAAACATTTCTAAGTTAAAGATATCTTAATATTTTGACTTGAAGACTGCATAGTCTTAGCTACAGTGGAGGAGAAACAGTCTTCTAGAGCTCTCCAATAAACTTACCTGCCGTTCTACTATATTTTCAGTTGTCTTAACAATCTTACAGAATAAACAGATTGTGGAATTCTAATACTTTTTACAAATATAAAAAAAAAACCCAGAGCTGCCAGAACCAAAATCTCTTTGTGGTATTATTTTGTAATTGCTGTACAGCAAACAGAATATCATCCCATTACTGATTAAACTACAATTATCAAGCTTATTAATAAGCCACATAAGCTTTAAAAGGAACATTTGACATTTGATCGGTTTGGAAATAAGAATTAATATACTGTACTACCACGAGAATCACAGTAAGATTTTAAATAAATAATTACCGCATGTAATTTTAGATAAATTGAATGTAACAAGAATCTTGTAGTAGTATTCCTAAGGCACGTGAAACAGCATGTAACTGCTCGAGGATGAAGGTAAGGGACTCACTCATCGGCTGGGAACAGTAACCCAGTATGCCCTATTTTCTCAGCTAATAGCCTGGTCATCGTGCAGCAGTGGAATGATATGACACTGAATTTTGTTTCAGAGTTGACAGTCACAGGGAAAAACGTAGTTAGGATCACATATACCCTGTACTTACAAGTGTCCTTCATGCACGTCATGGTTGAGGAACACAACTCAATGATGCAAACTGCTGGTTTTCCTACGTCCACTGGAGGCACCATCAAAATGGAAACCTATCAACCAGAAAGAACAACTTATGTTAATGCAGAGTAACATGGAGGATGAGACAACCAACACAGTTCTGAGTAAAGGTGAAAAGTAACTGCAGACATTTATGCAGGTGTTATTTTCTGGTTTATTAGTAACAATTTGTGTAATCAAACCTGCAGAGTTTGAGCATTCAAGAATTTCCACCTAAGTCAGTAAGGCCACCTTTGTTAGCCATGTCTGCAGCAGCGGAAGAGGAAAAAAAACCACCAAAACAAAAACACTCCTCACATCATAGCCCTTTCCAAAAGGACGACAGTCTAGAAAATCTTTGGCAAGAGACTGCAAGATGTTTTTTAAACAGAGAGCAGTTTAGGTGGGCAGTGCACTGTTAGGTGAAAAAGAGTGGAGTACTTTCATGCAGAATGCTAGCAGCAAGGCTTCGGAAGAATAGACTTCTCTGTCGTATATGTTCTTATTTTGTAGGCCCTATTTAACTTGTAAGATTCCAGGAAGGGTACAGAGGAGACACTTAACAGAGATGAATATCCATTAAAATTAAGGTCTGGCAAAGACTGTCAAAGCAGAAACATCTGAAAAAGGATCTGAAAGTATATAATAAGAACTTTGAATGGTAAAAGTGAATGATAAAAAAAGCAGAAGAGCTTTGAACAAAGTTTAGACAAGACAAATAATTAACAGTTAACAGAATACTAAGGGCAACAGTTTATTAAAAAGCAAACAAAATGAACTACCCTAAAGACAGCAGCTTAGAAACTCTGTTAATCAATATAGTGCCAACCAACAAAGAGGGAAATCCAAGTAATTGAAAAGAATTTTAAAGTAGTAAAATAGAATTCTTAATACTTTTATACAGACTAATGAATTAAACAATTATGAGTAGAGAGCGCTGTCTAACAAGCTGGATTCAAGCAGAAAAAAAAGCATGAATTAATTCCTGCCAACAGCTAAATATTAATACATACAATTAATAAAGAGGGAAATAATAAAAAAATTATATATACCTGCTGCTCTGAATCTGTGTTTAGAACAGACTGATCTGTAATGAGTACTGCTCTGGAGATCTGCCTACAATTAAATAAAACAGTTATGGCATTTAATAAAAAAATAGAAACTTGGATTCATAGTTTTGGCAATACCAGTCTAAACATAGTACTGTGGGAAGGCTACTTAAACATATAAACTTTATTAACATGACTGTTAGTTGGATATTTTGCCTGTGCTGAAGTAGGACCACATCTGGAACATTAGTGTAGTACTTTCAATCACCAGCATAGATGATGAATAAATGAGCCAGTGCCACTATACAGAACTGCTTGAATATCCTTCTGATTTAAAAAAAATAATATTTTGTTTATTTGATGAAGATTAGTAGCAGCATGTTAGAGGACTTTTTACCTTCCAAACAGCATAGGACACCTTGGATTGAGGGGAAATACACTATGGTGGAGCTCAGGAATTGGAGTGTCAACTCCTCCACTGCCTATGATTATTTCTGCACCGCATCGACTATTACAGTTTTGCTAGCACCTTACCTGCAGTGTTTTGAAGATGAAGGCAGTAAATGTCCAGTGTTTCTTGGCAAGAACAACAAAACCCAGAGAAAACAATGACTTTTAATACTTTTCTAATCCTGAACATATTTGAAGAGAGAACAGCGATAGGCATCTCCACCTTCCAAACCCTTTTTAACAACTATGAAAATCCCTAATGCACTTAGAGCTACTGGATTTTTTTTTTAATCAGAAAAAGGGAATACGATTTAGAAGACTACTTAAACTAAAACACAGGCACTACACTATGCTCTCAAGTATACAGAAGGAAGAGAAAAACCGTGCACAGAACTAAGCTGTATTGCAAAGATAAAGCAGGAGACAATAATCTCTTAAATTTAACTCACAGGATATTTGAAACACTATAATTAAAAGAGATTTACTGTGTTGACTGTTTTACTACATACCTGTAACACACATTTGCACATACACTCTCTGAAAGGTAACTATCTTCCACAATAAAATAGTTAGCACTTATTCTTTGTCCAAATTGATCCACAATTGCTTTGCATCTGTTAAAAAAAATTTAAATCAAAATAAGAAATTTAGCCATAAGGTAACAAAGCATGTGTAAATTTTAGAAACTGAGTTATACAGAACATAATTTATATCTTTCAAATAAGTTTGCTACACATTTCTTTAACATGTGAATCCCTAAAACAACTCAACTGAAATTAGTAACTAAATCCTAGACTTATAGATGCTACCTGGCATCTACAATTTTTTACATACAATCCTATTATTGATAATGATATTAAAACTAATAAATCAGTCACTTCATAAGGAAAATGCCACTAACGTTTCGCATTTGATTGTACATGAAAATGGCATATATTTCTTACCTCATGATACATGGAGAAGTAATACTGTGAATGATCTTGCAGGTGTGACCCTATCACGGTGGGTTTTCTCCCCAATCAGCAACCTTACCAAAGACACATTTATCTTGACAATCACATTTGACAAATTAAATGTCAAATTAACTTGAGAGATGTAAGGAAAAATCCCTGAGAAATGTGTGCATCAGTCGAGAACTTTTCTGAGTTTCTATATTTGTGTCTGAATACAGCATTTATCTCTACATTATACACAAAAGGAATAACCAAGTCATACTGCTTCAAGGGCAACACAAACGTTCTTGATAGATACTGGTTGTCTTTGAAGATATAAAAATTCTAAAGCAAAGATGTATTAGTCTGCCTCAGGCAGTAGTTTAAAAAGGGGGGGGGGGGGGGGGGGGGGGGGGAGAAAGAAGGGGGGGGGGGGGGGGGGGTAGAGAAGGGATAAGAAAAACTCAAGGACACCCCCCCATCCCAATCTTTCTGAATGCAAGCAGGTCAAAACAAAATGAGAATAATTAAAAGTTGAGACACTGCTACAAAAATTTTTAAGTTAAATGTAACACAACACACTAACACTCTTATAATTGGACAGAAATGCAAACCACAGGAAAGAGGAAATTCAGAGAGCTTAAGTGAGAACAGGACACAAATTTCAGAATTTAATGGGGAAAAATACCTATAAAATAAGTCTGAAGTTTGCGCTATATGACATATATGAAACCATATCATATATGTGAAACACATAAAGGCAGCTGCATGCTGATACTTAGTAAAAAACAACCTCAGCTGCTGTTTCCTATATGCCATGATCTGTGTTCTATTTAGTTGTACATATTTTCCTCACACTGAGATGTTGCAAACATTTTTAGAAACCCCCACAGGTTTAAAGAGCACCCACCTCAGTGAATGCTTTTCCTATGTAAAGTACAAGCAAAATACATGCACTACAATGTCTGTCTTTAAAGATTCTTAGGATATGGAAACAAGCTATAAGATTTAATACTGACTTCTAAAACAAGATTTTCATTTTTTCTACAATATCAGAACATATTTACCATATAAATAAACAAAGCAAATTAGCTTTACTTAGGCTTGGTGTATGAAAGTTACTGCATTTTTTTTATTATTATTAAAATCTTCTGAATAAGCATCTCAACTTTTCCGTTGACTTAACATACAGGATTCAAACCAGTACATACTCTCACAAAGACTTACACAAATGCGTACTTGCATACATGGAAACATCAAAAGAAACAAAGGTTGCCTAACACAGAAATCCCTTACAAATTTAAATGTGTTTCATCATAGCGCAACATTATTCCAGTATCAGTAAACACCTGACATGCAAGTTACGCCTGATGAATAAACAGCATTTCTGTAACTTCAAGTTAATCATTAACTTCTGTAATCAAAACCATCTCTAAAACTAGAGAAGATAGGAAGCAAACCTATATAAGTAACAGCAGTCAGCTGCCACTAGCTTATAGTGTCCGAAATGAGAATTGAAAAAGGGTGTACACAATGCTCAATTACAAATCTAAGAGGTTAATGACAATTAAGTATGTTTTTACACCACTAGCTTCTAATGCTGATTTCATAGGAATCTGGACACTACATATATACCTATATTGAAATTCAACAGATACCTTGTTGAATTCAACAGTAGTTAAAAGTCTAATGGTACAACCATTGTTTAGCTTAAAACATGTAGCATTCTTCACACAGTTTCAATCACGTTCTATTCAACACGTGTTTCACTTGCAATTTTAAGAAGGTTTTCCTTAATGTTAACCTAACTGATTTAATTCTCAAGCACTCATTTGAATACTGCAAATAAACAAGGAAGTCAAGCTGCTACAGTTCATTTCTAATTATAACCTTTCTTATTGTTTATGAAACAATTTTCCCTGCCACCCCCCTAAACATTATCTAAGGGGAAAGGTTGATTAAATGTCATGTTGCATCACTCAAAGCCAGCAAAAGCAACTGCATGCTTTTTATTTTCCTGCTAAGTGTTGTTTCTTCTTTGTTCAGGAATAGCTATCAGGTCATATGGTTGATAAGATTTTAAACAGAAAAAGAGATAGCACTTTTAATTGCAGTCTCCACTTCACTTCAAAGGATGATGCTGAGAAAATTCCTTTCAAGTGGTGCTTCCGAATATGGACAACACTTATGCACTGACATTATCAGGTCTCTGTCATCTGATATGTGTTGGGACAATGAATCATACAGAACCCTCCATTGACCTTCTTTCAATGTGTCTAGATAAAAGGATGAAAATTAGAATCCATCTCCTTGCACTGCCACGAGTTATAAATGTACTTTATAGGGCTCATTATCCAAACTAATGGACTAAGGGCGACATCCTTGAAATGGACTTACCAGCACTCACAAAAGCCAGTATGCAATATTTCAAGAAAGATATGTAAATTACTCTGTGTTTGCTATATCTTTTTATTACAGATGTATAAATTCCCATTTATCACATCTTTTCCATTTCTAAGACAGAAGTATGTAATTGGAAACATACGTAAAGGGTGACCAACATAAAATCCCTACCATTATTATTAATGCAATGCATGTAATGTAAAATACTTTAAATATTATCACATGTATCCAAAAAACTGACGTACAATAAACAGAAAATAATCTACAAAATGCAAAGTAATTATCAAGCATTCATTCAATCTGCTTTTTCCTCAACCTAAGGGATATGATGTGTTTTTTGTTTTCTAACAGAGTATCAGAATTCTATCAAGAATGCAGGATGTTCTGCATGTGTTAAAACAGCAGACCTAATCTGATACAGTATGTAAAAACCAGAAATTTTCAAGCAGATTACCAAAACATTAAAATAGGTATGTCTGAAAGCTTTTATACTTTCACACTGTCTTCCCCGAATCTTATTTTTATGAACTGTAAAAAGGGATACAGTAACATGGCTTGGGGAGGAGCGGCTGGAGAGCTGCCTGGCAGAAAAGGACCTGTGGGTGCTGGTCGACAGCTGGCTGAACACGAGCTGGCAGTGTGCCCAGGTGGCCAAGGCGGCCAACAGCGTCCTGGCCTGTTTCTGATAACAGCACTAGTGTGGCCAGCAGCAGCTGGGCAGTGATTGTGCCCCTGTACTCGGCACTGGTGAGGCTGCACCTCAAATCCTGTGTTGAGTTTGGGCCCCTCACTACAAGAAGGATGTGGAGGTGCTAGAACGTGTCCAAAGAAAAGCAATGAAGCTGGTGAGGGGTCTGGAGCACAAGTCTTATGAGGAGCGGCTGAGGAAACTGGGGTTGTTCAGTCTGGAGAAGAAGAGGCTGAGGGGAGACCTTATCGGTCGCTAAAACCACCTGAAAGGGGGTTGTGGTGAGGTGGGTGTTGGTCTCTTCTCCCAAGTAACTAGTGATGGGACGAGAGGAAAGAGCCTCAAGTTGTGCCAAGGGAGGTTTAGACTGGATATTAGGAAAAATGTCTTTACTGTGAGAGTGGTCAAGCATTGGAACAGGCTGCCCAGGGAGGTGGTGGAGTCACCATCACTGGAGGTGTACAAAAAAAAATGCGTAGACATGGCACTTCAGGATATGGTTTAGTGGGCATGGTGGTGTTGGGTTGATGGTTGGACTTGATGATCTTAAAGGTCTTTTCCAACCTTAATGATTCTGTGATTCTGTATAGTTGTGGATGACATCTCCTGTTCTTTATTTATACAGTTATGGATATTAAAAAAGTGAAAAAGCAACACAACTAGATACTGAATGGGTTCATATTTTTCGTGTGCTGGAGAGAATGTTAGCCATGTCTAGAAAGGAGTTGGAATAAACTTTGGTGATATTTATGGATTTCAAATTAAACGCAAAAAAACTTGACAAGAAAATCAAGCCTGTAGCTAGAAGTAAAAATTTTCTTTCCATGTACTGCAGCAAGAATATTAAAAACAGTGAAAAAATAAATGCACTAAGATCTTGATGAAGTCTGGAAGCTTACAGAAGACACTTAAAATAGTAATGAATACTGCTCAATTTGACTGAATTTCTACTGTTGTGAGTTTAACCTATTTGTAAGCAAGGTAAGCTGTCTCTGAAACTACCGAGACAGCCATAGTGACAACGAGATATGAATTTGCCTCTTAGCAATTACTATTAATGGTCTGTTGACTCAAAAGCTCAGTAACTCATAAATACCCTCATTAACAATTTGATAGCCGATTTTTATTAGGCAAAACATTGAGGCCCAAAGTCAAGAGGAAGTCAGAGCTAGTGCAGGGAGGGAATACACAGTAAGAAAAGAGATATGAAAATGAAAAAAGAATAAGAAAGGAAAGGAAATAGTGATAATCTTAGCAACAAACTTGACAGCTTGCTAAGTAACACTAAGGAAAAGACTTAGCAAGTAAAAGCAGTATTGCATTCGGGTGAGAGAAAAGAAAAATCATATATAACTGAATAAAACATAGACCTGGGTCAAAGAAACTTAAGCTTTTTGAATGACATTTTTGCTATGGTAAAGAGGTTGTTTGAAACTTCTAGAAATTATTAGGAGAGAAAGAGGATGTTTTATGATTCTTCCTTCGTTGCTGAAAATACTTTTTTAAAAAACATGTTTTAACCTAGGCTGCATCTTTTTCATCATCTCCAAGTCTGACACTTGGCTTCTCTTCCATACATGTTTTTTTTGTTCACTTCTATTTTAATGTAGAAATGCTACTTGGTAAAGTACCTGCTTTGAAACTATGGGAGACCTAAAAAGAGACAACAGAAGCAGGCGACTGGCAGGCGCCAGGCAGGCGACTCCAAGGAAAAGGCAGGTGACTAGGCTTGGGAAGCTGGATGCGTCGTGCTTCTTCATATTCAGCATAATCACCATTATTAAAAGACCAATGAATAATGAAAGTCTGATAAAGTCTTTAAAAAATACTACAGTAACTCTACACCTCAAAAATCTATTCTTCAGTTTTAAGTGAAAATGACATAAAAGCAAACCACATTAGCCTAATAGCCTAAAAAAAACACTGAAAACCCACCTGGAACCCTGAGGAACTTATTAGTTCCAAAACATAAAAGCATGTTACAGGAATTATTTAGAATACATATAACCTTAATAAAGGAAACATTAATTCCAAATGCCTTCAGAATGTGCAAAAGAAGCTGAAACTGGGGCTACCAGCACCACTGACCAGTTAAGATCTCCATAGAGCAGTGTTTGGAAGTTGCTAACAACTAGGAACTTTGTCCCTCTGAAAGAGCAAAGTTGACTATTTAAATGTTATTGGAAAATGAAGCTCCCTATAGTAAAACTACTGTTAAAGAAAACACTAGAGAATTTATGAAAGGGGCATAATTTCATTTGCATATGAACCATGCACTTAAGAAAACACCACACACGACATCTCAAAGTTGAAAAAAAATACCATGAACTTCAGAACCTTAAGTAACCGGCAAAAAGATAAAACCTGTTCTTTATAGAATTTCAGGAAAAACAGATGCTACCTGACCATGTCATGACAAATCGAGCTATAGCTATCATGCTCAAAGAATCAAATGTACAATGCAACTGGCAAATAAACACATTACAGCAATCATTTAACTACTACATTTTCTAATAAAATATTACTCAGTATTTTCTAGCCTAATTTGCAAAATTTTCTACAGAATGTTTAGTACTTTTCAATTACAGAAAGAAAGCTGAAAACAGACTGTTAAGAGAGCCAAAGTCTGCAGTTAGACTAGCAACTGATAGAACGTATATAATAGAAACCATGACAATTCACAGAAGTGTGAAAAATGCCACTACGGAAAAAACTATGGGTTGATTTTTCTTAGCTCAACTTCAAACCTGCCTACAGGCCCGATACTGTTGTAAAAGAATTTATCCTAGGATAAGAGGGCAGCATAGTTTATGACAACAATCTACCTAAAAACTCATTAAAGTCTTTTCTGTTGGAGTGACATGCATTATCAGCAAAGATTAATCTGATGAGTCTTTAGGTGAGCTCCATTTTTAAAAATGCAATAACAGAGGGCTTTGTTGTCATCTGATGAAAATCAATTAGAGTAGGTAAGGCCACAAGGAAAACTAACATCACTCATCACCAGCCCCCCGGCAGCTGAAATGATTTGTCTTCCAAGCTTGGGTGATCAGGAGCTGTAGTAATATCACAGGGAAATTAATTTAGTTTCTATATTCTAGACCCACTTCCCTTGTTCTGGAGGACCTATACACAAATTACTTTTAATCAAGGTTGATGTGTTATTAATACCAAGGAGGATCTTTGAAGAATCATTTTTTTTAAAATTGACTTAACACATTTTTCATCTGTATTTTGTATATAAACAGAAGGTTATTATATTACCCTTACCGTCCAGATCCTTTGTCCACTACAAGGCACCGCACAGAATGGCGAAGACAATAGATACCACCAAATACAGCACACATCCTAGAAATACATTAGGAAAAAATAAAGGTTACTCCTATCACAACTAATTGTAATCACTGTGAGTGCGTACCATAAGCAAGGCAAAGTACTGTGCACGCTGCAGTACATATTTAATGACACATCTTAATCTCTGAATGAATCAATCGAAAAACAACCAGAAGAAAGCATGTCATATAGGTTTTGTAAAGTATATGTTGTTAACTTCTTTTTGTATTAACATTTATCTTAGTCCTTTAAATTGTTACATTAGCTTGAGCATTCATTCTCTCTTACTGTATTCGGTCATTCAGGATGGAAAAGCATCTATTTGCTGAAGATGCATAGAATATCTACTGATATGCTGACCATGCTACATAGCGCATCGTGTAGCCTAAGAGTGTAAGAACACACCATAACCTCATCAACCAGCTGCCAGAATGCTAAGTGTGAATCAGAAGTTATTTCTCTACTCTTACAAAAATGTAACGTGGGAACTTCATTGACTACAAGCAGTTCAAATTTTGAGGGCACTGAGAAGTGCCCCAACCACAGTGAAGACTTGTTACGATCTAAAGATGACCTCTTAAAAACAGTGATTCCTCCAGGTTCTGCCTATGTTATGATATAGTTGCTTCAGATATTCTGTGCATGGACTCATGATAAAAAAATTTCCTAAATGAAAAAAGGAACCAGCTTCGTAGGTCAGTTTTTCAGAAGCTCTACTAAGCTATTTAGCAGTTTTCCACTTAGAAACAAAACCCACTGCCTACAACAAAGAAGATTTTGCCACCCAAACATTAAGCCAATAATGCAACTCATCTGTTTTTAAACTCTAGGGAGACTCAGAATTTAAAGAAACTAGACTATGACATTTAAATAGGAGGGACTCCATGTGAAGTCACCCACTGCAAAATTTCATCATTAGCCAGGCTGTTTCATCACCCCCTTGAAGGGAATCTGTCCTATGCACAAAGTCTGAGACTGCTCTCCCGGGAATCTGCACAGTACAAGTTCAGTCGATGTGGTGATAAACACAATCGGAGGTTAAACCCTGCATCCCAACTTTCTATATTTGCCAAAAGCCAGGCTTAATCTCTGAGGATTACTCTTCTGTTGATTTGATGCAACACAAGGTAAATTAATTCACAAAAAATGGAAGTTTAGTTTCTGTAAGTCGTGCCTAAAATTTTTTCTGCACCCACATTAACATTGAAATGACTGTAATATCAGTAGTTTTAATATTTTTTTTAATTCTAGCTCCTAAAAGATTTCAGTGTAAGATCACATGCTCCAAAATGGTGTCAAACAAGTATAAAAACCCAATATTCTTTTTACTACATATTTTTTCAAAAGCTCTTTGAACTTTCTGTGAGAGCACTATAATGTAGAGAAATTCATGATCTTACAGAAAGAGGACATAGGTTACAGAATCACTATGGTTGGGAAGGACCTTCAAGATCATCAAGTTCAACCATTAATCCAGCACCACCGTGTCCCCTAAACCATGTCCTGAAGCACCACATTCACACGTTTTTTGAACGCTTCTAGAGATGGTGACTCCACCACCTCCCTGGGCAGCCTGTTCCAATGCTTGACCACCCTCTCAGTGAAGAAATTTTTCCTAATATCCAATCTAAACCTCTCCTGGTGCAATTTGAGGCCAGAGATGGTCAAGGACAAAACTTCATGATTAACTGTGATTAAACTTCGGTCAGGTTTTTTTGTTTACAGTGCATCATTTCAGTGACACTCTTAACTACATGAATAATACAAAATGCAGAGGATTATGTTCTCAAGAACTTAGTGTGACAAAAGATACACCAGTAAAAACATTTTTAACAATATTTTTCATATCATGTTAAAGAAATCACCTTTCATGTCAAAATTTCCAGTCAGCATGGAAATCAGTGGACAAAGCTGAAGAAAAAGGGTAGGAGAAATGTGTCTGATCCCTTACAATACAGTTTCAGGTTTGGACTGTTTGCAATGTCTGATCTATCTTGGGAATCTTCAATGTATTTTTTTTTTTAATTTATTTACTTATTTAAGAATCTCCAGTGATTCATTCAGATCAATCAGCTATCACTGACCTCTTCTCATGTATGCTGAAGAGAAAGAATGAACAATTTGCATATTGACAAAAACTGCGTACCCTTTTCTCAGAGAATTGCTCTATCAGACAACTGTCAAATGCTATTAAGTGACATTTGACAATTCTTCCTTCGTCCTACAAGTTAAATTCACCTGTGTTCTTCTTGTGATCCCTATTATTCAAAAGTAAATAGCCTCTTATAAGTAAATCATAAAACAGTCTGTAGCACATTCAATACAATGACACACTGTTCCATTTTACCATGCCAGAGCAAGAAATTGAGTTTTCTGAGTTCCTGTTATTCAGCTGAGCTTTAGCGTGACCCAGCCATTTGATGTTCACAGCTCACAGATGGAAGCACAGAGCTGAAACTGGGAGGGCATAAAAATAAGAAATTACACCTGCTATTTCATGAACAGCCTCTGCCTAGGTATTGTATTTAAAATAAGAATGTGTAATTCTATCTTTTGGTAGAGTTTACACTGTAATGTAACAGATTAGTGTGACTACATTTCTAATGCCCGCCTAGCATTAGCTAAGCGTCAGACTAGCCACAGCAACAATCAAGGTTTGAGATTGAGAAAGGCAGGCTGGGTTGGTGGAACATAGTTCTCCCAGATTTCTGGGATGATAGCAGGATTTTCCTGGTTTACTAACAGTTTTTTCGTGGTTTATTTTTTTGTTTGTTTGGGTTCTTTAAAAAATTATTTTTATTTTGAAGTTAAAGAGCTTTAGGTTCATCGGCGATATACTAGAAAAGAAAACTCTCATTTTGCAAACCTGATTTCCTAAAAATGGAATCCTTATTGGCATGCAAAAGTCCTGAAGTCCTATTAGATAGTTCAAAGACTTGTAATACTGCAATACCTTTTAAACTGCATGAATGATGCAGCATGACAAACAGCTGAAGTGTGTTTCCAACTCACATCTCTTCTGAGTTGTACTCCAAAAGGCAGAAGTCTAAGGAAACGTCAGCAATACCACTTACTATTGGCCAAATCAGAAGATCCAGTTCCCTAGGAATACCTCTTTTATCCAAAAGCAAGGAGAATATACACCATGTTGAATCCCAACCTGGGTTGTATGGAGATTGTTGAAGATGACACAAAGGTTAAACATCCACTGAAGAATTATTAGAGAGCCTCGAGCTACAAGCTTATTATCTCTAATGCTGCAATCAATGGCTTCTTGCCTCACAATGCACGTATTAGGATGTTTCAAACCAGCTCAGATGAATTCATTTCATATGTTGTATAAAAGAACAGCACTATTAACCTAACTACAACTAAAATTCCTTTGTTAAAAACTATAAATTACAATTTTCCCTTTGACTTCAACCAGTCAAGGGCTTTTTGATATATGCACTTTATTTTTCTAGCGTGCCTTGAAAGAACTGTGCTGCTTGGCTGCGCAAAAATGTGAATTACTTATTTTCAAGAGTAGCCTGCTACCCAGCGGAGGAGGGCATGACCTGTTTTTACAGTAGGCCAGTGGAAAACTTCTGTTTTTAAATGAAAATGGAAAGTAATTTTGATTGTGTTGTGTTAAACAATTACAAAGAGCCAAATTACCTATTAAAACACCCTAGCATGAAAAATGACATGATTACGAAGAACTTGCCAAAATTATTTAAATATAGAACTTGAAATATTAAACTAAATGGCATCCCAATAATTTATGGGAAAGTAAAATCATTGTGCTAACATTACTTTCATACAATAGGCTATTCAAGATGATCTGACTGTACTTCAAGTACAAGGCAAATCTTTGATACCATTAACCCTAAATGACAGACATTTAAACTGATATTACTCTAATTAACTGGCGACTGCCTACACCAATAATTCAAGTTTTGCTGAAAGATAGCAACAACACTGTACTCAACTTCAACTTTGCCCTGGTGACATCAAATCATATTACAGCTAAATTAACAGTTGTGAAAATTTTTGGCCTGGTAGCCCTCCATCATACACAGCCTTTAAATGCCATTTCAGCTCCCATCAAGGCAGGAATCAACAGTTATAATTTGTAATACAGCTGTGCAACAATAGGACACATTAAAAGCTGAATTTTTGACAGCATATTCATGATGATTTATGAGTTTGTATGTAATTTGATTATTCTATTAATTTTACTTATTACTGATTCAGCTAATACAGTGAAGGTCACTTACAAAATAAATCTTCATTACATTTCACAGAAAGTAACTGCCTCCAACTAGTTGTTTTCTTTAATTAAACACTAATGTAACAAGAGAGAAAATAGGCTTCAGGGTTGCCGCATCTGTTGCTACAAGAGGAGTTTACTGCTTTGATGTAATGCTCTCCGATATTAATTGAACAAAAATAGAACGTCTCTCCATCTGACATCTTGATTTTCAACACAAAGATACCATGAACACCCTTAAATTACAGGCTTACCCTTAGTTCATTCTGACTGCATAAAAGAAATGGAAAACCATATCACATAGTTTCACACCAAAAAGAGTAGTTTCTATTTCTAGCATATAGTTTGTCTTCTACTTTCTAAAAATGAATGGAGCAATTAGTGAAAAAAATTGAATATTTTTCTCCCCAACTGTACAGTCTTCTATAGGAAAAATTATTTGCTTCCCTCCTTAAAGATGAATGCTGCATGTACAGCACAGCAAGCTTTGGAGAAAAATCAAAGAACAACATGCCAAGTGCTAAATTAATGAATTGTCTTCTTTCAATTTCTTGTTACACACAGACCAAGTTATGACCTGGTTCTTATGTTAAATTCTGTGTTTCCTGAAAGGTCCCTAGAACTTCAGTATTTCTTACATTCTTGTTGTATGTTCTAAAAACATAAAGTAAAATACAGACAGATCAAATAAATAAAATGGCTATAAAAAATAGATACTTTTCCCAACACTGAGTTCCCGTAAAAAAGTCAAATCTCAGTATGTGCACCCACCGGATGAAGACAAAAAGAAATTATGAAACACAGCACCAAAGAAGTAATGAAGATTATCATCAATGTCAACCGAAACCGTCCCAACACTTGCAGAGCTATTGGAAAGGATAATTTGTGACAATAAATGCTTAAGGAAGTAAATGAAGAGTCAGATATTTTGACTTCTTCCTGGAGACTATGTTCAGTATTCCGGTAAAACTTAAAAAAAGTCCTGAAAAATTATAGGATCAGCCTAGTTTATCAATGCAATTAGCAAAACAACAGTTTTTAAACTGTGAGAAAGTTCCGTTCCTGGATAGTAATCAACCAGAAGTTAGTAAACTTCCGAAGAGTATTTTGCAGGAACCACAATTTTTATGCCTGTACTCATATAGCAAGCTGATTTCTTTCACCAGATCTTCACTTCTGTCCTAGCATGATAAAACAGGAGGAAATCTTAGCACAGTGACTGGGAAATGTTATAGAAAGAGTTGCTGTAATGGCACTGCTCCCTATCAAAACACTGCGGGGCGCGGGAAGAACGAGGCCTCCTGCTCATTTCAGTTTCAGCAAACTCTTTTCATGAGGAAAGAGAGAAGAGGCAGAAGGGGTGACAGCTCAGGGAGGAAATGCCACAGCTGAGAGAGGAGTGGAAAAAAGAAAGAAACATTAGTCCAATCAAATGACATTTTATAGCAAACATCATCTTCCATGTTTTTTCTAGGGATTTAAAAACGAAATTTCATTTTACACTAAGAAATCACTCCTTTTCATTGTATGGGATTTAGACTGCTATATATAGAAATATACATTCACATACTGTAAAGAGTTCTAGTAGACCATACAGTATCTGACAGTAAAAACAAGTCATCAGACAAAAACTGGTGTACTTGATTTTGTTGAGCACAAAACTTGGTAAGTGATAGGTAAGTGATACACCCACTTATCACTTACCCTAAGGTGCATCAGACTCTCTGTGCACTTTTTCCATAATTACAAAACAGGGATAATTTAAGTCTATTTCATCAGAGTCTGGCAAGGATTATTATTTATTATTTATGATATCTGAATGGCCAAATCCGCACTGAAGTGCAACTATTTCAAGAGTTTTAACATTTGAGTTCCTATTACGTGAGATGTGCAAGTTTAGGCGTTTGGCAAGTCAACACTGCCTTTTACAGGCTCAAGATTCCCATTCGCTTTTCCAAAACTCAGATGTTAGAAGAAATTGCAATAAAAATCTTAGCTCATCATACATTTTTATGTCCCTAGACTTCTCCTCTCACTTCAGGCAAGTGTAGATTTATTAAGCTGTTTCTAAAACCTGAGAAAGTTCTGCTGACAAAAGTAAGACCGTGTTTAAGCTCTGTTTTTACTTAAACTGTTAGCAATTTAAGCAACTGCAGCATTAGCAAGCTTATTACTAACAAGAGAGCCACATTATCAATGACTCTTCCACAAGAGTTGTTCAGAGCGTCTAAGAGTAGTGGAAAAGCAGCTTAGTCATATCCATTCATAAATTCCTAAAATAAAAGAGAAACCTGTTTATCTAATAATGCAGTTGAAAGTCCTTAACACCACAGAAATTTTCTGTAATTATGAACACTTTTTAGCCATCCTCTTCTGCAAGTGTTCAGCTATGAAACCAATTTCCCATCTTCCATATTTAAAATAACCATAGAACTAAACCCCACATTTAAGAGATACTGAAGTTGCACAAATATGATAACTACAGAAAAAACTGCTAACACATGTGTGCATGGTATTTTAGAAAAATCTGCTTTGAAATAGCAGCTGCTTAGTTTGAAGTCATTTCTGAAGCAGAAGTCCACTTCTGAAGTGCAGTGCTGACTGTGAGTAGAAGTTTTGGTTCAACACCACCCTCATATGGGCTACACGAGCGTGGCCAGTTCAGCCTCTGCTTGCCTGGAAGAGTTACACAGGCTGTTCTACTGCACACACCTGCTGACTCGGGAGACGTAACATTCTCTTTTCTGCTATATCCTTACTTTTTGCAGCAGGAAAATGCATATTAGTAGTATTTGATGGATTAGACCTGCAATTTGCAAGAGTATACAACCTACCCAGCTTCAGTTTCTTGTAGGCTCCTACTGCTGGTGAATAAATAAAAAAAAGAAAACAAAAAAGATAGATGTTAACATCATGACTTCATGAGAGGTACACAGGGATGAGAAACCCTTGAAAATAATCCTCTGTAAAACAGGAAATAATCTCTGCAGGAAAAAAGGACATTTAGCATACAAGGATTTTGAACGCAAAGTGTTTTGCTTAAGATTAATCTAGTTTCTTGGTTTATGAGAAAACAAATTAAATGTGACATCCTACAACTTGGAACACTTAAGAGGGGGAAAACATATCTGTGCAAGAAGTAAGGTCTTCCAATGCTCATGAAACAAGAAAAAACCAAGTTTGACCATAAACTCCTGATAACTAGATTACTCCATGGTAACAGGTCTCCTGATCAAGTAAATTAGAAAAAAAACAGATTTGTGTCAAATTTTAGATTTCCTCTTCTGATCAAAACTGCTCTTTCCAGCCAAAGTGTTTTGTGGTGTTTTGTTTATTGGTTGTTGGGTTTTTTTGTTTGTTTGTTTGTTTCAATAAACAGCCTGGGATTTAGCCTTCTTAAAGTATTTAGAAAGAATGATAAATTTGCTTTAAAGTTTACCAAATCAGCCTAACAAGTTAGTTACAAAATAATCTCAGAAAGAGTGAAAATTATTCAGATTTTCACAAACAGTTATAAGCCACAAAGAATTATGAAAATTTATCTGGTGAAGAGTACAGCCACAAAAAGTCCCGTAAAACAGTTAAGGGAAAAGTATTGTCACCTCTCGAAGCAAAAAGGGTTATTAATAAAAGTTCTGTTTCAGAATAAATTCATTGTGCTTCCTGAAACTGCAAGTAAAACCAAACAATGTTCAAAGATGATGACTGATACGATGAGATATGAGGCTACTGTCTTCTCAGCAACAATTCAAAATCTGAAATAAAGAATTGGAGACTAAGTCTAAAACAAGTAGCTCCAGAGCCAAGAAGTTTTGTCAAGATTGTAAGTGGTCATAATCACAATGTAAAAAGTGCTGTTTCTTAAAATACTGACATTGTTAACCCTAAAGAGTTTGTTCAACAGATTTACTCAGTACAACTGGATCTTGCTTTGCTACAAAATTATCTAAAAAAAGATCTCAAAGCCAAGTTACTAGAAAATTAACTTTCACTTAAGTTGCATGGTTTACCCTCGACTGACTTTTGGGCTAATATCTGAAATGAACTAGAGGATAAACACTTGTTAACCGCATTGCAGCTGTAGTAGCATAGCTGCTGAAGAAAAGTTTACTGGAATTGAAATAAAAGTTGCTTAATACTGGCTTATTAAATGGAAGAATTATATAAACATTTTCCAACGATACTGCAATTAACACTACTTTTTAGTGAATGTAGGATAAAAATTATTCTCTGGGATGCTAAATTCAAGAAACAGATAATTTACATCAGAGTAAGGTGAGGATCCATGAAGCAACATACTCAACTATTTAACTAGTAAGTATCCTAGAAATTATGGATAAAGCATTCTGGAAATTGTAAGGAATTACCATACAGCAGGATTAAAAAAAAAAAAAGAAGGAAAAGAGTTCAGTGGCTTCTTACTATTGTGATGTTAGTTAACTGCAAACGCACTCTGAAGACTAATCTTTAAGGAAGGTGGAAGTATGAGAACTGCTTGGCGCTCAGTTTTATCGACCTTGTAAGAGAAGAAGCTGTTCCTCGCACAAGGCCGTTGAGCTTCAATTATACAACAGTTCTGCACTCAAAAAGGAGCCTGGGAGATCAGGACCCTAGGGCAGAGACACAAAAATGAGTGACTAGAAACCAGTCACTAAGCATTAGCTCATCTATAGAATCTATGTGTTCTGTGCCTCTAGGAAAGACAGAAAAACTCAAGTTATCTTAGTCCTCAATGAAATTCAAGGACTATTTTACTAATTCAGTAATGTTTTGGAAACTACTTTTCTCTGTCTTCTAGTTTAATGAAAAAGGACTCTGCTAAGTTACATTTGCATTTACATCCCAGATTTGCTCCAATAATAAACACTGACGTCATTTCCATAGATATTCTGATAATGATGTAACATATTCGTATGTCTGAGTCATAATTCTCAGAAGAATATTTAAGCCAGAATCTGCACATCCCCATACAAGCAGAGTAATTTACTTGTTAAGAGATAACACCAAATAACGTACTAGATATAATTCCTTCATATTGTCTTAATTATGAAAGCAAGTAATTACTGAAATATCATCTCATGATAGCATTTGTGTTTTGCGCTTTTTAAGTTCCAAATATGTTTGCAAAATGAAGCAAGACTGATCAAGAATGAGAATAGGTCAATGTAAGTTATTTTCAGCCTTTTTTAATATGCAAAGTTACATTTTTTTTTCCTATACCACAGGGCATAGTCTAACACCTATAATGCAATTTCTTGACTGAAAACTTTTCTATGCCTAGTTAGGCATCTGAAATCAATATACTTTGACAACATTCATATGATTCAGAGCATCCCATGTGATATATTCTAATGGTTGAAGGCCTTCATGAGGTATAAGCTTCTGAAGAACACTGTATTTCTAGTCAGCGAAATAATAAGGAGCAGAAAAGCTCTCATATTTCTAACTAATCTTTTAAACAAAGAACTGACAAACATCTCACTGAGAAGAAAGATAAAATCTGAAATGGAAAGGTATTTTCAAAGTTTCATACACCTAGAATGCATTTTACTACAAAGGTTATTTCCAAATTAAAAGTCTTTTCCTGTCAAATTCTGCGAAATAATGTGGGCAAGGACACAAAAGCATTCCATGGCTTTATTAATGACAATGCTCACTGATCTGTGAATAACCTGGAAAAAAAATGAAGATTATTGAGTTACTTTACCAATCTATCCATCCATCACTAGTGAACAGGTCTCAGAATGATGGATTATCTCACTTCCCTGATGTTCATCCCAAGAAAGAGTTTCTCCTTAGAGGGAAAAACAAACAACTGATCCTACAAACAATCATGCTAACTACATTTGCCCATTTTGCATTCCTCTACCAACAAAGTGAAGAGAAATATATCAAGTTTGTCTTTAAAAGCCAAACTACATCAAAAGTGTCGTTATTTCACTTCAAATGCAAGTGAAAACAATTAAGAAGAAAGCAGCATTGCAGCTACTCTTACTTTTCAGTATTTTAGTAAAAACCAAGTAATACTGACAAGTTGTGGGTAATTTCAAAATAAATTTTAAGGTCCAAAGAAATGGAATAATCTTAAGGGCTAAGAGAGAGATATATACACACAGAAATCATGTATTTTGAAATGTAGGACAGAACTCATCTCAGATAGAGTCTATGTTTTTCAAGTCACCTGTGATTCTTTCACACTTGCACAGAATTGCACATGTCCTAAGACTCAAATCTGTCATATCTGATCGTCACGAGGAATTAACATTGTTTAAATTTGTCATTAATATGCCAATCACACAATCAACGTACAAAAAAGTTATGCACACTGCTTACATGTAGAGACACAGTAGTCATGTATGGATTCAAATGACAAAGGTGTTGCACTAAATTTTTAATATAGCAATTCTAAGTGCTTATTACAGTCAGGTTTCCTAAAGTCCAGTTTTGATTTCAGAATACTAAAACCTTCCTAGAGATTGTAACAAGGACGTAATTGGAAATGTTCAAGTACCTGAGACTACCTCAGCAGCTTCAACATCTGTAGCAGATAACTCAAATGTAAGTTTGAGTAAGTAAGTAAGTGTAAAAACTGATTATTCATTTTTTAAATATATAAAGGAACCTTCCAAATCAATCACACAATTCGTCATAACTCAGCCTGGACTCTTAATCTTCTTGTAAATATAGGGATTGAAAGAGATGAACCGTCCTAATCAGATCTTTCCTCCATCACAAAATTACTCCTGTCACTGGCACTGACACAAAAATGACTAATTTCAGCTAGAATCTGCAACAACTACTGAAAAAAAGGTTACACTGCCCACCAAATACATCCACAACGCAGAAGTTCAAAGCCTATTTATGGGAAATGCAAGTCATTAACTGACTACCCATAAAAGTCAGTGAATCACCAATTCCCATGGCAAAGCAGCTGAAGACATCCTACCACCTTAGCACCTATTACCATGGCCCGCTCTGTCAATTCTTGGATGACTCTTAACAGAGAGAAAGACGTAACACGTCACCCCCTAGAACCTCTATGAGATGACAGATGATGTACCGCCTCAAATCCCCTTTACAACTTCAATTGGGGAAAAAAAAAAGCAGTACTACTTCTCAAGAAGTCTTGTTTCCATTTCAATGTTCCTATTTGTTCAGAATAAAGAATCTGAAACCAAACTGAACAGAAACTATGCACAGTCTCTCGTAAACTCAGCGTGTTCACAAAGCAAGCACCGAGAAAAATCACAGAAGAGAGGCCACAACCTACAACTGACTTCTCAGCTGTCAATCACTGAACAACACTGGTCATGGGTGAAGAGAATCACAACTGAAAGCTTCTGGAAAGACTTCCTCTCAAAGGAAGACTGAAAATAAGAGGCATATTTCACTGAGGTGAACTGTAAAAGTGAACTATATGAAACAATGTTTGTAAAATAGCACTTCCAAACATTCCTTAAAGCCATAAAAACCTCCAAAAGTTTTTGCTTCTGAAAAACTAGAAAGAAAGGAGATTCAACTAACAAAAAGAGGAATTTTGTACAGCATGCAAAAGCAACTATTTCAGATTGTTAAGTCAAATATTTTTTCCCCCAGTTAAGAAGGAAGATTTGGAAGCTGACAATTTTAACATTAACCTCCTACATCACAAAAATATTTGGGGTATTACCTAATAACTTCTAAAAACAACATCAATATCACACTAAATATCCTAAATGTTGTACCACTGAGACTTTACAGTTTACAAATGATGCCCAATTATAGTTTTTCTTTAGTGACAATTTTTCAAGAAAATAAAAGCTGTATTACAGATTGCTGTTAGCATGCTTGTTACAGAACTTATATTGATTTCCCTAGCTTCCTTACATATTGAAGTTCTGGCATCTTATTTTACCATATCAAATGTAAAGGCTTGCCTTTGATCTTCCTCAAGAATGAGATGTTACTGTATTTATTTTTACTAAGCATACTACTACTACTACTTCATTAGAAAGAGACATAACAACTTCATACCAAGAAGTTTGAACCAAAGGAAGCTGTTACAAAGGCCAGTAAAGTTTTGCTGCTTGTCAGCTCAGAATAGCATGAGGCTTCCAATGACCTTCCTTGTACCACGAATCCAATTTATGGAGATAGAAATCTCACATCTGTACCTCAACATATTGGGAGGTACATTACAGTGATATAAAAGTTCAATTTTCTCTCCTAAACCATACCTGTTTAAACCAATAAAGAACTAACACCGCTTTTATTCACTCAAGTGTCGTCAGTAGTTATAAAACGTTGTACTGTTTATGCAGAATTCATTTAGAATGCAAGGATGTGACTTACAAATGTCTTTGACTCACTCACATAAATATGCATGCATGCCATTTATAACAGTAGCCTTGATGAGAACACACAGTGTAACTGGCTGCAAGAAACGCTTAAGAGGTTTACATTAAAACAGAATATAGAACGGTGGTTAGAAATCACAGAACAGGTGACACCTTACTCTGATAACCTGGTGATAAAAACTGTACGGTATGATGTATAGGTTGTGGCGTTACCACTTTACTATAGAGTCTGAGCAGTATTCTTCAGATACTGCTCAGTTCTAGCAAGATATAATACCCAAGGCAGACCACATGTAGAAATTGTGATTAATCTAAAAAAATGAAATTAAAAAAAAATTGTGATTGCCTCTTAAATTGTTCACTTAAAAACAAAGGCATTTAGACTTTATTTTGTATTACAGTATTTGTAATACAAACCTTTTAAAAATATGATTACTTCTTGGTTTGACGAGAAATTTGCTCCAACTATTAAAATACTGTCCTTATAGTAAGACTTGTAAGTCAATTTAGCAAAAAAACCCTAAAATGCAGCAATCAATGGAAATAATTAGAAAGTTCAGGCTATCTGATGAATTCCTGTGATCACAGAATGTTTTTCTGATAAGAATATTTATAAGACTTCTAGACACCGCTATTGCTAACTCTTGAAATACAGTGCTGTTACAGATCAGAAAATTGCATGTGCTGACTATTAAACAAAACAAAGCCAAAGTGCTTTCAAGAATGCAAGAAAACTTATATTGAGAAGAACCTACACTGGAAAAAAACATAACTAAAATTCTATTTGAAATTGTCAAATTTACTTTCTTTTCCAAATATTTGAAGCCAAAGAAAGTCTAACTGCAAAACCTGCGTAACTAAATGCTACTATTTTCATTTATTCTGTTGGTCACGTACTGATATCTGGTCCCACACAAAGTCCTATACAGACAGAAAGACACCCATAAAATCTATGAATGCATGACTGTGTCCAGAGTACTTACCCAAAAGCAACTCTTGTTCACAAATTGTCTGTCCAAAGCACCTAAGTACTTAGGTCCCATTTTTTTATATCTCCATATAAATACAGTTTAAGGTACAAAGGAAAGGCTGCTGACAAAAGATGGTACCAAATAACTTTTCTATTCAATGTAGTAGGGAACAAAGCCTCGTTATCATTGTTGATGGAACTAATGGAACCATTAGGTAATCCACATATATACATCATATAGGACAATTCCACGTGGCCTTCATTAGTTGCCAAGGCCAAATAAGACCTTCCACAATACGCCCAGCTGCTGGTGCCAAACAGCTACTCTATAGATACCTTCCTCAAACTATGATAATTATTCCAGAATGTTTCCATCAACATATAATTGCCTCCATCCTATATACTGCCAGATAGGCTCAAGCTGCTAAGGCCATTCTTCTAGCAGTAATTAATTAAAGTACTGTTATAGATAAGAAAAACAGAATCTATCACACAAGCAAGACAGGAAGGTAATGTCCAATAGCACGCTGTAAAACAGAATTTCTTAATAGTATCACACATGTAAAACGCAGAACTTGTCCACCAAGAAAGTACAAAGCAGGTAAGGCTTTGCACTGATATTTAAACGCATGACATACAAATGTATCACTCAGGCAACAAAATGGCCTCGCCATGCAATAGTGCTTTTTTAAAATAGAGCTAATGTTTACTTCAGACCTACAGGTTACTACATTAAAAACCCACATTGAGCAGATGGAAAGGCTGCTTGCCAGCAGAAGAAAAGATTAAAAAAAGCCCTCAGCCATTTAAAAGCCAGTTGATCTGTTTCAAACAACTGAAAATTAAAACCGCCCACCCTCTGCACATGTATTCTTGATGGTCCCCAAAAGCATCCATCAACAACTCCTGCACTAGAACTATGATCCCTAGCACACCTCAGGAATCACGTTAAAGACCACATTATTATTGCCCACAGTTCAAGTAAAGGGGTTGAAGTGGATGTTGTTTTACCCTGGAATCAAAGGAGGTTTTTGTTTTTATGACTTTCTAGGGCTCAAGTAGTAGAGGACGTATGGCTGCTGTTTAAGATGTTAGAATGTAAAACTACAGTCTGCGTATGGCTCAGTGTAACAGGGCTTCCCAATATCTTTTCTGCCGTTCAACTCATATGTGGAAGTCAGTGCAGATGCAGATCTACAAAACTATGCCAAGAGAATAAGGACATGATTTCACATCAGTTCATACCGGTCCGTGTAAGTCTGCTGTAACAAAGGTGAAAGAACCACAGATTTTTTTTTTTTTTTATTTAATAATAAACTGGACACGTGGCACAATTTTGCTTCTGTCAGAAAAATCCAGTTCATTACTAAATATCTACCTAAGAATTGTAGATGCACTCTCAGCATCAATTTGTAACGTAAATTGAAAACATGTATCTTCTTCTAACTTCAGGAAGACTAAAACACAAATGTTCAGAAACCTACCAAAATCCAGTCATCCTTTTGGACACACATTGCTCCAAGTCTCCTAGGGATACCTACATACGAGTTAAATTATCTCCTTCTCATTTGCTAGCACTTATTACCACAGGCAGCCAACACAACAGCCAGCTATTGCAAGCTGTATTTGTAACACAATGATAATTGTTGCAAGTAGAGAAACTTAATTGCCAACTTGTTTTTTTTGGAGAGGAGGGAATTTCATAGCCAATGAAAATGTAAAGCAAATAAAACGAACATGAAACTGGTAACAGGATGATTCCTATTGAATGGTTTCTATTAGCATTAGGTTACCAAGAATTTCCTTTTTGGAAGATATGTATTAGAGAAGTGAAGCTTACCTGCAGAAGCACTGTGGGATCTCTCCTTGACCATAGAGAGGAAACAAAAATGGTGTATTGCCATAGCGGCCAAGGCACTGAAGAAATTTTTTGGTTGCCTGAAGACCTTCAAGAGTGCTGCAATGAGTCTCTGAAACCATTGCAATAGAGTAAAGAACGAAGTGCTGCAAGCTGGGTGTTAACTTCCGTGTTCTTAAGAACTGAGCAAACGTACTGTTCTCATAGTCTGAGGAAAAAGTAAATTTAGGTAAAGGGTACAGTATAACATTTGTATTTTCTCATATGCTTCAACTCAAACAAGTACTTTCATATTTAAATAAACGAAAGCAATTGAGTTTCTCAACAAATATCTTGCTGAAAATGGATAATCCAAGTCAATGAAAGTTAAAAATTTACTCCCAGAAAGTGAGTTCTCAGAAGACAGAAATACCACTCCATCACAATATTTCAAAATAATGCAAACCCACTGTATGGGTCTCCCAACATTCTAGAAGGCAACCTCTAAATATGACTTCATCTATTCATTATGTTAGACTTCATCTAAACCCATTTCTCAATCATGTGAGACACGTGAACAGCTGTGGACAAAAATCCACTGAAGTGCCTAGGGATGCCTTTTCCTGAAAATTACCCAAAATATTATATCTGAATGACAATCCTTCAAGAATAGCACTGCTGAAATAGCACGGCTGAACCCATACAGACATGGTTGGAATGTATATTTACACGCAGAGAAGCCATTCACATAGCGTCTTAATACAAAGATGAGAAGGCACAATATTTATTTCAAATTGATGACTCGCTCACAACAAACAAGTACAGATGAGACACGAAGAAGACGGGGATGAGGAAGTGTATCGTCCCTTTAAATTTGTACTATTGCTGGCACATTTTAAAATTCACAGAAACACAAGTCTTTCAGGAGATGTTTAACACGAGTGTTGCATGTCACTGATACACCTCTGAAACTTTGGTTATCTTAATAACCAAATGATTTTTTTTTTCTTTCAAGGAAAAGATTGTACTATTCAGAAATCTGCTCTTAAGCTTATTTCAGTTATGGATAAATTCACAGGTCATTCAGAAACACTTCCATCAATGCTGAAACTCATATTATTAAGTTATATATTCTCTTCAAGATTCAACCACCATTTCATTACAGACGTATCTTACTACCCTTTGTACAGCCATGCAGCAAGTCATAAAATGACAGGGTGATTTGTTTTTTTTTGTTATTTTTTTAACTGTTCTAAAAAAAAAAACCCCTTAAGATTTTCTTCACTTCATACTTCTTACATAACTCCAAATTTTACTGAAAGTAGCTTTAAAAAAATTCTTCACTATCATGAACTCTCCCTATTAAAAGTCTGCCTACCCACGAACATAATGATCTCACCAAGAGCAATTTTAGATTTCTGAAGTCTTTACATTAGATTTATCTGACTCAAAATATTCCCAATTACCTTCCAGGCTATTTTAAAATGTAGGAGCGAAATCTGTTTAACTATCTCTGGAAGTAAAAGGAATGTGATGACTTTTACATACATGACTGAATGAATTCATTTAAAATTCATGTGGTGTCTCTTTTCTTTTTAACTTAAAAATTTTCTAAGTATCACCTATATTCTCACTCTGAGTACCTCCATTTCTTCCAGCAGTAGTAAACCTTAAAGTACCTGCAATGAATAAACCACTTCAGCCTAATGAGTTTCCCTCTGCCTTCAGTATTTTCTGGAGTTCATTACAGACTCTCTGTCTCCTAATCTTACCAGATCATTCTTGATACTGACCAATTCTCTTGCACATGCTTGAAATAATTTTCTCTAATGTTTGTACCTATTCTAAGGGTCTTGTTGAAGTAATCAAACCAGCATCCTTAACAATTGTGTCTTTTTTAACACCAGATTCTTTCAAAAACAGTGCTTAGGCAAGCTACTGTTAAGTTACAAAAGCACCGATATGCTTCAGTCTGAAACTTACATCAATGCTTTAACTACTTCCCTTTCCTTTCTTTTTCACTGATTTTTCTATTTTTTAAACTTAATTTACTTTTAGACTCCAAGAACTGAAAACATCACTTCATCCTTTGAACCCTGAGGTGCACAAACCCAAAACAGAGAGTGGGTTTCCATCACTTTCCTTCTGTTAGTCATTTTTCCTCTTTGACCTGATGCTTATTATTCTCTGCACATTATGGCTCAAATCTATTCAGATTTTCTCTCGTCTAAATAAGCTATAGGTTCATAAAGGCACTTTGAACTCGCCCTCTGCAACTAGAAGGCATTAAATTACATTTACTTTCAAAGTTTAAAAATTCCACTTTCTCAATTTCTGATTTTGTGGCAACATATTGTGATGATTTACTTATTAGCTCTCCCCCCCACCCCCCCAGCCCCGAAAAAGGCAGAAAAGAAAAAACAGGCACATCACACCATATTAAAAAAATCCCTGGGAGGGGGAAGGGAACAGCTAATAATGCTAAAAAACATTTTGCAACCTTGCTGTAATATATAATTCTGCTTTTAAGAAAAATGAAAATAATAAATGATGTGGGAACTAGAAGAGCAAGTGCTTAAGTAGAAGAACTTAACACTGAAGTGAAAAGGTCACAAAAAGGTCAAAGCATATTTTGAAAATGAAACCATAAAAATAAATTGCGTGAAAACACAGGAGAGCTATCAGAATTGTGCATAACTGAACGAACTCATAAGAACAGGGTGTACATTGTTCAATGAAACACTACCTTGGTATTCATCAGGGTGTTGTTCATAGTCCAAACAAAATGTCAAAAATTTCATTAGCATTCTCTTTTCCACCATAGTGAGCTGTCTGCTGTTGAAGACATCTGCTCTAGAACAAGGTACCTGGAAAATATTTGTTAATGATTTCAGGTACTTTCCATACTCTGGATATGAAAAGCATCAAGCAACACTCTAGTCTGACTATCTGACAAATATTTTTAATTACTATTTTCTATCAGTTATTTTCTTATATATTTATTTCCTTTATTGTATATTATAACTATAACAGAAGTTACCAATTTTCCACAACAACAATATTTTAAAATATTTTTCAGTCTCTTCCGCTTTTAATTTCCCTTCAATTTCACTTGCACGTCTGACTGCGGAGTTAATCAAAAGAGTTTGTATTAATTAACTGTGACAAAATCTCCTGTTGCCATTATCACACCAATGACTTCTCTTGTAAGTAGCAGATAAATCAAGTCTATGCTAGGAACTCGAAAACCTAAAACCTCTGAATCTTTAAGAATTAACTGCCAAGTGGATCACGGTCTAAAATCTTTGCCTCATGTCAAATATTGTCAATAATTTACTGGGCTGCACATTCTAATTTTAGCTTTTTTAAAAAAATAATATATAATACATACGAACATTTTTTCATTCCAGAAATGAAATAAAAATTAGAATCTTAAGGAAAAACACTAGCTTACTGTTAAAAAACTCTAAAGAAACCAATTCCAAGTTTCTTGACTTAAAAAAATGAGGTTAAGCATATGCAATACATTATATTACAATACCTGTTCTACTTTTCCTTCTCGAAAGGCAAGAATTCGTGTTGCATTTTTAAACTCTGCGTATCTGCTAACATTCGACTTAATCAGAAGGTCAATTAGCAGACCTCGGGAGTAAAGCAACTGCACAGTGAAGGAAAAAAAAAAGGTGAGTAAAGAGAAAGCGCTTACACCAGAAGAAAACAGTAATACCAGAAGTACTGCTTTTTAAGGTGTTTTCTGTAACTATTTACCAGTACACATGGTGAAGTAAAACCTGAATAAAAGAATATCACACCCTATGTGCAAAATAATATTAACTGAACTGAAGCGACCATACAAATGGAGAAGACAAAACAGTCCACAGGAGAGAAAGGGAGATGTGAGTCCGTGCAGGAAAAAGGAAGGTGTCAGCCTACTGCTCATTTAGTTTTATTAGTCTGGGAATCACAGCTTGAGACAATTTTTTGTGTTGTCATCTTTGTATTGTATGCTATATATCCTTGAACACTGTATTTTACCACTTAACTTTCCTAATATTAGTAAAGTATATGACATCATCTGTATAAATTATCACTAGTTGTTTCTTAAACATTATTGTTTCTTAAACTTTCTCCATTATTGTTTCTTAAACTACTTGAAACAATAATGCCCTGTTCTCTAAATATAAATTCCTTAAACCCCCAGTTAAGGTTTAGTTATATTCTGATATATTGATTTATAATCTGTCTCTCTTTACTCTTTCTATAAGATACAAATATAAAGAAATACTGAAGGGACAGAAACTTAACTATTCACAGAATAGTCCTATGTCTGAATCGAAAAGCACTGGAGATGCGTTTAAACATGCTTCAAGTCTTGTGGCCCTGAGTAACAGAATTTGCATGATCACAGAGGAATTTTCAAGATAAAGGTTTACTAGAACACTAACAAGGACACTATGAGAAAGCCTGTGTCCCAGTGCCAGAGAAAACCCAGCGCTAACTACTAGTCTTGCCCAGATGACTACCCTTCCATCAGAGTTTTTAGTATTCATTGCAATTAACACCATGTAACACAGTGGCAGTATAAAAAGTATACAAAATAGTGCTATCTGCTCAACCACTATACACTGACTATTGTTTTCATGATGTCATTCTAATGATGCATGAAAGAGGTATCTACATTTGGAACACAGAGACAAAATCTGAAACAATGCATTTTGTAGTGTCTCTGCAAAAATTTAGTAAATTATTGAAGAACTTTTTTTTTTTTTTTACAGTTTCCAGAGGCTTGGAGAAAATCTTTTCATGCAGAACATGAAAAAATAAAGCATTCAACTTTGAAAAAACTTCCCATTGCAGAGTACACAGTCTAAATCACAGAAGTTAAGAAAAATTTCCATTTAACTTGAATTTGCAGGACTGTATCCATATACTGTGATGTACGTAAAAGGGAGATTTCAGAGTTTAAACAGTATGACAATATGTCAGACTAATAGTTTTTCCTCTAAGTAAAACACACGCTAGTAGGAATTCAACACAATAACAACTACTTTTAGTCACTTTTACGTTACGGATTAAGTGTAATTATTTTTTCTTTCCAATAAAATTTATTACAATTCAGTGCTTTAGTTGCCAGAAAACCAAAACTAGTAGAGACAACATGAGTTTCACAGGAAAATCTAAAAACCCAGAAGTACTCCAACAGGACGATTATTTTTCATTTTAAAACCACCAAAGATCTGCATGTAGATTCATTTTGCTTGTTTAAAAAAATATTTTTTAAAATGATGATATTTAAAAAGAGCAACTTTGCAGATATGACTTCAATTTACTTTTACGGACATATTTCTGAGCTATTATTTGTGGTCTCTTTGGTTATAAAGAAACACTAAAGAGCACATATGAAATCGCTCGTTTAAAGAGTACTAATTCTTGCTTACTTCTCCAGAGTGTCTTTTTTTTGCCTCAAAGGTAGTGTGTCAGCACCCTGCAACTTTAAAGACTTTTTTTAAATTCCAGCATTTTAAGAAAAGTAAATGTACTTATATGAAAAGAGTCATTCAGTTCCTACCTTGGAAACTAAATCAATATTAAACCTTCTGCCTTCTCTAACAATTTGGGAATACGTAATTTTCTTTGGTTCTTGGGCAGAAATTTCTGAGGGTGCAGCTTCAGTTTTTCCCAGTTCCAGAGCAGACTCGCCTAAGGCTGTACTATGAGAACTTTCACGCTCAGAGGTTATTTCTGTATCGTTCCCTTCCCTTGCACTTGCTGGCTCAGTGCCTGTAGCCTTTTCAGGTTCCCAGCTCTCCGCCTCCGGTAAGGCACTCTCCAGTGGTGGGCTCTCTTTTTCCGAGTCCTGAGCAACCCCCTCCGCACCAGAGGCTCCAAAGACAGGCAGCTTTGGCAATGCACCAGCTTCTTCAACATCTTCAGCTGAATCCTGACTGATTAAAAACACAGGGAAGGAAGGGGGGAAAAGTCTTTTTTAAAGAGTCTTAAAAACTGGTTTAAAGTTTTGAGTCAGTGCCAAAATGGAAACCTCAAGCGTTTCTATGAAAAGCATTACAATTTCTTTATCCTGGCCGAATCAGGTGTACCACAGACTAAAGAATCCTGGTTCTTTGACTGCAAAGCTGTCATTCAAGAGGAGTGTTTTTACTGAGGAGAAGCAAAAAAACCCGACAAAAATTGGGGTTCTTATTTTACACAGACTCAAAAGATGGAATGAGCCCAAAATGAAAATCAAAACTCTCATGGTGAAACACAATACACAGCTACGTAAACAAAAGAATGATAGTATTTTAAAAAAGAAACAGTAAAGCAATCGGATTAGGTTTTTCCTACGAGTTAAAAAACCCCTTTGAAACTGAAATGCAAAAATGCATTAAAGCCATTAAGTTCAGATTTTTTAAAAACCAAACTCACCGAACAAAACAGAAGTGCTTTATACAAACGAGACTACTATAGCAAGTCCGTAAGAGAAGCTTGCGATTTTGACCTGAAGTTTAAGTAAAACTTTCAGATTACTTTTCCAGCTCTGATCTTGCATTCTAATTAGTTGTTCAAGTAACAGCCATACAGAACAAAGTTCCCTCATGTAGCAATGTTATTTTTATGCAAGTGCTGCAGATTTGTGCCTCGTAGGCACTAGATCGAAGGCAGCCACTCAAGGGGAGGGACATTACCACACAACATTTACTCTCTATAGTCCATTTCCTTTTCACGACACAATTCCTTAAAATTCCTCTTATAAAGCAGACCTCCACTTTTAATCTCATCTACTCTTTTTATCTCGAACTTCAATAACATCTACCTTAGAAACTAGTACTTTTGAACTTAGAATTTTAGTTTATACTACCAGCTGAGATGAATCAAATCAATGTCATTGGAAGTGAAAGGAGTTCAGAAACAATTTCAGACTGTCTTTTTATCTTTCTACCACAAGCCATTAATGCACTGAATAAACAATTTAATCTTTGCTGAAAACTAATGAACTATGATTTTAAAGGTGACCTGCAAACGTACAGTACAAAATTTCAATAACTAACAAGATGGTTAAAATTCACTGAACAGCAAGGAATTATTCAATATACATGTGAATCCGCTCCCTCACACATCTGTAGCCTTACAGATGGAAGCAGGGGGCAGGATTTCTGTTAGAAGAGGGAACAAAAGCCCTGTATCCTTTAGAAGTTGCTCCTCACTTATGAACTCAGGGAGCTCACATGGGCTCGTGAAAAGAAGAGTTTGGAGTAAGTCTCTCAGCTTGTGCGCAGCCACCGGGAAGCACTTACTCATGAATGGGGTATAATATTGCCCTGGGAAATACAGGAACTGCTATAAGGAAGCACTAATTAAAGTAGTCTGTTTCTGTACATAAATTATGTCTTTTTGCTTCATATTTCAAGCATTAAATAAATATACAATAGCAAGGAAAGAGAAGTACTTCGTCAAGTTTTTTTTTTTTAAATTAGTCTCTATTAAAAATACAAATGAACGTCAACTGAATTTTGGGGTTCTGTGTGGATTTTTGTGGGTTTGGTTTTTTTTAGGAATTTGGGACATGGTGTTTGTGACAACTGCAAAAGCTGTTGCCATTAATGCAATAACTAAGAATGAAGCTATTCTTTGACCCATCCTAAAGATTTTTTAACATAAAAATTCAGAGGCAAGTTATCTTTCTACCTTCTCCCAAGCTCAATGTACAGTTCAATCTCATTTTAAACATACTCGATTATTTCTTTTTAAAGCAAAATAAAGTCTGGATTCACAATACACAGCCTTTTTTCTGTATCACTCTAAAAAGCAGTGTAACAGAAATGTTATATTTACATATTTAAAATCTCTGTTCAATTCCTATTAATGAGTACGCAAATCTGCATGATTTGCAGGTCTACACAATTTTATAATGAAAGCATAAAAACTGTATATAATCTAAATTCATGACATCCTTCCTATAGGAACAAATATCCTTGAATAATGTAAGAACCGTCTACAAAAATCACTCAGATTGAACTTTTGTACAGACAATTCTTCTCCTAATTCAGAAAAAAATAATACATCTGCAGACAAATTCTTGCGTAAATTTAGAATATTATCTTCCACCATTCATCAATTAATGGTACTAACAAAGGAATATCTTAAAATGAATGTGTCTTATTAATGCCTTGTAACAGCAACCCCTTCAGATAGGTCAAATGAAAAATTGCCAACCAGCTGGTTAATTTATTCAGCACAGGTGTTCACTATTTATTTTTCAGCCATTTGCCTTTTTTCAATACAGCTTGTTGTAGACACAGTATTCTTTTCCTTTGATGGATGCACTTTGTTCTAAGGCCATTCATTTCAGATTTGCACTGTGTATATTATACTGCTACCCAGCTGTTTATTCTTTCAAAATAAATGTTTAATGGTTACTTCATAGGAGTTATAAAAGTTCAGCAAAAACAACAGAATCTAGCCAGAACGTGTAAATTGTCAGAAAAACAGTAATTGACTCTCTCAGAAAGTTTTACGGTATTTTGGAAAACTTCTTCTTTGCTAGGTTTATTAATCTTACCATTCTTCCCTGTGAGGGTTTTTGTTGATAATCGAGACAGACAGCATTGTACTGCCAGGCAAAGTTAAATGCTTAGAAGCAGAATCTTTTATTTTGTCCTGACTCAAGTATAACGCTCACTTCTACCGAGTGTGAAATCTTAGTGCTAGGGGACTCATTTTTAAGCCAGCCAGCAGACAGTATCACATCTTCTTAGGAAAATCATATGCAAAGTTACAAGACCGTGTAACCTTTAACCTGATTTAATACTGGTTCTGAACAATATTTATTCTAGCAACAGGATTACAAGTACAATATTCAACTGCTATTGCTTTGAAACAAGCATAACATTTTATCTGCAATACAGTCAAGCAGCCATTACCGTACAATATAGAATTTTTAAATATTCTGAGTCTGTGACCTTCAGATTGTATTTATTTACACCTTTTTTTTCTACCTGTGACATTTACAGAAAGAAATACAAGTTTCTGTATGACTATGTCAACATTTCATTGAGCTATCTATGATATTATCTAAGGGATTCAAGGCTAAACTTACATAACTATCCCAAAGAACCTTTCAGGAATTCAGAACAGTGTTCAGTTCAGTGCAAAATCCAAAAGATAAAAATGATAAACACAAAGAAATAGTTCAGTTTTCAGTTGAGGTCCATAAAATTTCCATTCATCATTACTATGCTTACACATTGCTCAACATTACTGCTTCACAAAGTTACTTTTAAATGTTCCTTGATTTTCAGTAATACAATATTGTGAAAAGCTTACCTTCTGCATGACTTAGATATAACAAACTATCATACTTCCACCTAAAAATCTAAAAAAATAAGTGAAATTTGGATCCTTAGCTTCTGCTAATGCAGACATACCTCTACAAATACCTAACTAAATGATATTTACCACATATGCAGTCCTAAGATGGTATACTATTCTTCATGTCTTCTGCAACAAATATTCACAAAAGTAAACATTTGTATTTCAAACTAAGCATGTATTTTTTGCATGTTGGATGCAAAGTAAGAGCTGAGCTTGCTTTACTTCAAAAACAGAAAGAAGGTGACAGCTCAAAAAGGCTAACTGTTGGTGTATTACCAGGAGCCTTTCACCATGCAACTCCCTCTAAGCAGCATAGGTAAGCACTGCCTAATGAGCAAGTTAAATCCACTGAATATAAAAATGACACAAGGCAAATACTACTTTACCATTTTAGCACAACTAGAGTATTTTATAATTACAGTACTACTGTCCATTTGTGCTCCTATTCTTGTGTACTTACTTCATTTTACATGTACTTATGTCTTTAACTTTTCGCTATAAGAATAGCAGCTTTTAGGCAAATTAAGAATACAAAAATATATTAGATGGTAGTGCATTAACTACTTACTACTAATAATACCTACAGGCACAACGCTTCCATTTTCTATTCAGAAGTAAATTACCAACTCACAAATTTGATCAACAAATTACATTGCATCCAGATAAGGTAATTTAAGAAGGATCAGTTACCTTTAATGAAGTGCAAGTGATTTCAACAAAAGCACAAGAATATTAAAAACATTTCAGAGCTCACGGTTACTTTTTGAGACAACATGCAATATGATAGCACGGTAAAATGCTTGAAGCCAAAAGCACAATATGATAATTTACCTCTGGGCATATAAAATTATTTGTATATTTCTGTATTTGTACTTACTCGCCAAAACAGAAATCTTCTACATGTTGAATAGTTTTACCCTTCTTGCTAAGAGAAATAACATCTTCATTCTCAAGGATCAGTTTTCTCCAGTCCTCACATTCATCACTGATACCTGTCTTTTGCTTACAAAGAACAATTATAATTACATTTTTTACTGTGCTAGCTACTCTTGAGCTATAAATCTCTATAATCCCAAATAATTTGTTGTACCATCTTATATTAAAGAAAAAGAATTATCTTAGCTGTCTTAATGTTTTTTCTATTCAGATTTTTTCAGCTGAAAAACTTAGACCTTGTTACTTTATAGCATGCATGCCAACATTTACACTATATTACTAGATCTAATAATCTGAAAATACAATTTTAAATGAAATACAAGGTTTAGTAGAGACTTGAATATAACTTTGAATACAATCTACTAAAAGACAGGTTTGCCACAGCCAGGTTAGTTCCAAATTTTGTGACAAAACTCTTTGAACATAAAACCTTATGAAAAAATACAGTAATTTGGGTATCACATTTATCTGTCACACACAGGAATCTCTAAACCATTTAACAGAACACGGAGAATATTAAGTTCTGACACTGAGCAACTCCGCTGATTACGCCAGAAGGTAGCACTATGTAATAAATAGGCATGAGATTGAACTGAAGAAGTCCCATCTTCTATGGACCAACAGGCTCATAATGCTTCAGTAAATAATACGAACATCCATTTGCTAATGTAGTCCAAGTGCTCAGTATCGTAAATAAATATCCTCCTCAGAAGATTTCTAGTGGACTGTCATGAATTAGAAAAAAAATACACTATCAACATTAACCCTTTTGTCCTGGTTACAGAACATTTCAACGGAAGGACCCAATAACTACCTTTCTCACAGTTAAGAAAGAATCAGACAGGAAATCGAAAAGACCAGATTATCGTTTGCAAAAGGTGCTGGGAAACGAATCGAAACAACAGTGTAGTTGCTTCTATGTAAATTCAAGAACTCAAAAAGTATGACTGAGCACTAGACTATTTGGTCTCGGATTATAACAGAAATACACCAGGCACATCAAGAGTGTTAGAATGCTAGGCCAGATGGATAAATCTTAACCAGTAAAGTTGGAAAGTAAATACGTCTTTGATCTCTCAAATTACCAAAGACCATTGCGATAATTTCTCTTGTAATAAGTTATGCAAACAACTAAGATTTAAAGTTAAAGAACATTAGAAGTAGTAATTTGGGAAGTTTTTTACCTGATTTTCTTTAATCCAGGACAATAATCCTGAAAAACTAAAGCTGGCCCAGTTTCCACCATAGTAATTTCTCCTGCAAAGAAAAAAACAACAATAAAACTTGATGGAGAGATGAAAACATAGATTTTTCAGGTTTAAAGAAAACACAACCAAGTTTGAGTAATTAAAAATATTTTCCACGACAGATTTTACAGATGCAGAACATAAAAATTGGTGTAATATTTCACAACTCTTAATGAGATGCAAAATTTCAATTTTTACTTATTTGTATGCATCTCTGACCAAACAGACTATAGTCCAAAGTCAAATTATTTGGAGGGTAAAATGAGTAATGCCGAGAAAAGCACATGGGATGCTATGAGTAAAAGGAAAACACTGATAGTGCTGCTTCTTGGCCAAGACTGACTCTAGACCTTTAGCGCAAACATGTACAACACTATAGACATCTTCACGTAGCATGGAGCCAAGCCAACAAGTCTTCCAGTTTCAACCGAGTTTTCGGAAAAGCCAATTCGGGGTTTTTTTGCATCCATACCACACTCCACATTTTCAGGTTCTGGCAGGATCGAAGAGCTTTGTCACATGAGCACAGCTATACTGCTTCTGATTGAAGCTGATTTGGAAGTTAACGTAATTGCATTATATGCCACTTCTAAACTAACAGTCCTTCGTGAGGTGGCTATGCAAAGGAGGGTTAAGGAAACTCAAATTGGGTCCAGACAGTAGAAACCACATCTCTTATCCATTATGTCAAATAAAGCAAAGTTCACTCTGTTGTTTTTGTACTGCTTACAGAACAGATTATGCTTATTATAGACTGTTAGGATGCTCTGGCAAAATTCTTATTAAACTGCATATACTGTAGGTGGAGCCAAAGGAACTGATTTGTACAAAACGTTCATACCTCCCTGAGTATTTCTGCGTTTGTATTTACCACCTTCTGCCTTGAAAATATCAGTGTACAACTTAAAAATCACAGAAATTAACAGTTCTGCTCTTACTCAAAGAAAGACTCTGCTCTCCCTTTTTTAAATTTTTCTATCAACATTTCTCTGAGCACCAGTTGGATTAATTGGATTTGTTATCATACCACATCTTAAATATTTAACAACTCTGATAGGAAAAATAATAGAGCAATTACGTTTTTTAAGAATCACCTGTTCTTGCAAAACAAAAAAAAGTCGTTTCAGGATTTAACTCTGTTTTCTGGCACTGCATGCTGGCACTTCAGAAGCATGAAAGATAAAAATAACCCCCGGAATGGATATCTAATGTTATTGCATGCACTTAAAAAAAAAAAAAAAAATTTAGGGAGGAAGGTGGGGTTTGTGTTTTACAGAACAATGAGAAGATTGCCCTATCAAATGAACTTAAAATCTTCCCATAACCTCCTCCACTTTTAAATAGTAGAGATAAGTGTGATGAAAGTGAAAAATTAAATTCAGGTTCAATTCTATTGTTTAAGATGGTATTTTTTTGACTAGACTTATATGCACTGACAAAGACTTCATTAAGAGTGTCAGCCCCTTTACAGTACTAGAAGGTGATGCTCTACACTATGTTGCTTACTTAGCATATGAAGGGCAGATGTCTGCTAAACACAGCCTAATCGCTCCTGACTAGAAACTGGCCTAGAAAAGTCTTTCAGCTACTGCAAGGCAATAGCTGAGAATATAAATAGGACATCTTTTGCAAAGACAACAAAATCCAGCATTCACTGTGTAAAGGTGGCTTCAACAACAGAACACAGCGTTTAAGGGCACGAACTGGGAGGGCTGGGTCTATACTTTAAGAGAACTCACATCGTCTATCCTGCAATTTGGTTCCCCTAAGGAGAAGGGCTCCACCTGGAGATCTGTTACCAACCAGAAACTCCAATCATCTATAAAAAGGAGTTCATACTTGCTACATTATGTGAATGACATGGGTGAGGCTTAAAAAGTACTGCTATTTGGTATCGTATAGTATCCAAAGCCATGAAGATTTGATATATTAAATGCCTGATTCTGTCAGGTTTCAATTTGTAAGGCAGTAACTGATGGTTGCATGCAACGATAATCTCCAGCTTTGTTCTAGCTTGTCAATGGTGCAGGTTAATTTCTTGCTGCTTCTTAACATTCCACTGGAAAAAAAATTCAATATCCATATATTATCTGCCACTTCTGGGATTTCCAAAAAACACAGCCATGAAGATTTATTTTTAAGGGAATCTGCTGCTTTAGTTGCAAGTTTCCTTGAATATGGAATACAATCTGGCTGTCAGAGCAAGCAAGGCCATTGATCACAGAAATTGCAGAAAACACCTGTCTAAAATTAGGACTGGGTTTCTTGAATCTATACCAACATAAATTCATACATATTTAGAATATATAAAATTAAAACTTTCAGTAAGAGAAATCAGTATGTTATTTTCCCAGCAAGTTACAAAAGTTTATTTGTGAGCTGTCAGACATCTTTGTTTTAAACATTCCTCCATTCACCAGGTGAATTTTCCTTTGAAATGGCTTTTCTTCTTAACCACCATTGACATGAATCAATCTTTTCAACAAAGCACTCCATAATGCTGTTCGGAAGCTCAATCAAGTCTCGAGAACACCGTACGGCCTTTCTCAAATGGAAAATGAATCGCAGCTGTCCCTCCTTTCCTCTGGCATCTGAGCACCCTTCCCAAGTTATGTTATACCACCCCAAATATTAATCTTCTCATGAAGCATCAACTTGCAGATATTTTTTTTCCTCAGAATTAGTTAGTTTACCCTGCATTACATGATGAATCAGGATTGCTTAATTTTTTCATCTGAAAACACTACAGAAAGAAGGTAGACCTGACATGATTACTGATCTAATGAGCCAAGTTTTTAGTAAAAAACTTGAAGAAGAATTCTGAAAAACAGCTGACTAATGGTTTTGCAATTACGAGTCCTTTATAACCAAATATTTTTATTAAAAATGCCCTGAGGATGAACCGAGGAATTCCTTCAAGTAATGGTCAAGATCAAAGCATAATTAACCCTAAAATCTTGTTCCAAAATCTCAAGGACTAAGCTCCTCTCTTCTCTTGCTATATTAAAAAGCTAAAATGATGGATATTCTCTCCCTTTTTTAAGGTTATAATTCAATCATCCTCTAAGTAAGAACACGAAACATTCTGAAGGTGGAACAGCAGAGTTAGAAATTAATTTTTCTACAAAGTTAGAGCACAGATGTCTTCTTTCTCTGCCATACATGCTTTCCCAGATGATATTGGCTCAAAACTTCTCCTGTATTACCTGGATTTTCATATGAATTAAAATACTGCTGCTTTTAGTTCACATTTGTCAAATCTGAAATCTGTAGTTCAGAGCTAATGGCAGAACTGCTAAAGCCATTTTTGCAAAGTTTTGGAAGCATAGTCCTAGTAGAGTTCTACCTCTGCAAAAAGCTTAATTCTGTCTTCTACATTAGTTTGTGATTTTTTTCTCAGTTATTTAGCCCATTTTTTCTTCAAATACTTAGAAAGAATTAGCAAATCCCAGTCCAGAACACTGAAACTGGACATTGTTTCCTACTGATTAACATTCTTGGAATCTAAACCAACAGAATATCTACCATGTCCTTTTGAAGACAGACTGCCATTTCAGAAATTGAACACTTTTGAAACCACAAAATACACACGTAAAATGTAAGTAAAAAAAGAAAAAGTATTTCACAGACTATGCCTGTTAAAAAGGTCACCCTTCTCAGTGCCATGTCATAACGGCCATGGTTTAACAGTCAACGCTGGTGATGCCTGAAGAAAAGCTGCTGATGCCTCATGACTGCTCCCCAGAGCTGCCTGGTTGTGTCTGTCCTGCATTTGATCTTTCAGAAAGAAGTCTCGCACCATCAGAGTAGCTGTCTTTTGCCAAGGAAGTTACTGCCACATCAATTTTAAAGGTTCTGAACACAAAATGACTTATGTTTCAAACCCATAAAGTTTCATGTGCTACCTACTAAGTACAGAGTCACATGTATTTAAAATTCCCTTTCTGGCATAGTAATCATGTTTAGGAGCACGAGAAGTGGTCTACACTTCCTTGCCTTCCAAGAGGAAGGGTTTAACCCAAACAGCTCCTGAGATCCTCCAGCTCAATAAAAGAGTGATGGTGGCAGTCACTTGTACTACATTACATTATATCATGGGATATGAATATAACCAAAGGTAATTATCATGGACCAGTTGAGACCATGTTTTTTCTCTAATACCTTTGCTATGAGATCATCTCCCCTAAAACAAAATAAATTAAAAAACAAAAACAAAACACAGCTTTTCCAGAAAAGTCAAAAGAACTAAGAATTTTTGCCTAGGTTTCCTTACTGAACGTTAAATAATTCCTTTATTTTTCTTGCAAGAAACAGACCTGCTCTCAGAAGCAACCTTTCCACTCTCCAGTTGCTGTACTTACACAGCTACCTCACTTCACAGAAGTTAAAAGATGAAAAAGAAGGCTATATGAAGACATGGGTTATATTACATTATATATTTTACAAGTCCTGAAGAAAGCGAGACAGATTTTCTAGCAAGAAGTGGAACAAACTACAAAAGCAGGTATCTTGGAGGGGGGAGGTACAAGCAGGGTGCCCAGCATGCTTTTGGATGCCCAAAATTTTGGACACAAGGGACACTCAAGTACACTACGGGCAAAACACATAGAAAAAACAAGAAAGATAACAGGTGTCAAGCAGCAAGATATGAGAAGTAGACAGAGCAAACTGGGCACAAAAGAGCAGTTAAAATCCTGCACCTTAGAACTCCTTTGCCTTTGAGATGAACCCTACATGGAAAGATAAATAAGTCAATGAGGAAGTATGTAGACAATAAAACTATAGTCTACAAAACTATAGTCTAGAAATGCTATATTCTAGATGCTGAAAATCAAATGTAAAATGTGGCTAAACATACCTCTCCTCTACTTGCCCCATCCTCAGTAACCAAACTTGTACACCACTATATAGATATATAATTTTAAGAAGCCAGTAAGCAAAGGACCCAAAGTAGAAAACACAGCAAGCCATCAGCAAAAAGTCCACTGCATATTAAGAATTAGTATGGGAAGTATATCCACATCAAGTAATCAACTTTTAGTCTTGATCTACCTTTCTTCAGCAACTTCAAGTTTAAACTAAGTGCCAATCTCCACATTTTAAATTGCAAATTACTTCCCTAAATCACTTAACAAATATCCTTGAAATTTCACATGTCAACAGCTCATTAATATCTACAGTAAATGTAGCTTTCTGAAAAGAACCACAGAATTTACATTTATTGAGACAGATAGCTGGCACAGAGAAATAGAGCTCTTTCAATTACTATTTGGCAGAAGCTAACTTTAGTTTAAAACCAGTCTACAGGAATTTATGGCAACACTGCAGTGAAGTGACTATTTTGAGTAAGATTAGCTACTGCTGATGGCAATGCTTGGACAGTGTTTATAAATCAAACTTAGAACTTAGTATTTTATAATAGGCCACTTCAAACTATCTTCCATAATCACCTATGCAGTATATTATGATAAATTCAAACATGGCTGGAGATTAAAAGTAATAAAATTATGTACACGAGGTAATGAGTGCAAGCAAACTGTAAACAAAGACTTAATCCATATACATGTTCAATACACTGTGCCTAGCTTAACTCAGACCTTTTTAAAGAACAAAAGATTAATCGAAGTAGCATACCTAACACGAACAAGTATTTCAGTAACCCCAAATCTTATATACCCTGAAAAAAATTTTAACTCCTGATCCTTCAAGAAGGGAACAACATATATTGTTAAAAAGTGATATTCTTAATATAAACAGATTTTTTGTTGATGAATTGACAATTATGCTGTTACCTCAGTAAAATTAAACTTGAAAATTAATTTAGAAATTAGTATATTAAACTAGACTTAGTAGATGAAATAAAAATGTTTTAATGCAGATGAATCTCTGGCAAGCTTTCCAAGACTTAACTTTTCACTTAAAATTCAAATGGCATCAAGGTGGGGGGTTTCTGTTGGTTTTAGTAGGCTTTTTTTGCAAGAGTACTAACTTAAACACAAAAAGCAGATGGCTTGAAATGCTTCCCTTTTTATGGGGAAAGGGTTGTACAGTATAAACATTTCTACTTTTTTGGCAAGATGCGGATTCTAGACCATGATTCTGTGAGCACATACACACACTAAAATGGCAGCTATTAATATGAGCGAAGAACAGCTTGGTTAAGAACACCTTCCCCTGACCTTAGTCTGCACTAGAGCTGGACAATAACTCCATAGGAGAAAGGAATTGAATGTGGAAGCCTTCATTTTTTCATAAAACCAAAAGCATGTGTGAATGTAAATGAGCATATTTAAGTGAAAACAGCAATAAACAAAATCTGTATTCCACAGTTCTAATTGCCTGCTTCAATGGGTTTTCTGAAAGGCTCTTCATCATAGCTAAAAATAGGCATGGATAAAAGAAATCCAAGTTCCAGTGGCTAACCATTATTACAGACTTTGATAGCCAATGAATATGAAAAACTGAAAAAACAGAAGTGGTTCATTTAACAATATCTAAGTAGTCTACTGGTAATATATGCATTAAGCTTAAAATCCAAACATGACTATTTTATTCATTCTATACCTGCTTATTCTAAAATAAGGTTTTTAATATTTGGGACCGAACAAGTAGCAAGGGGACAGGAGCCAGCCACAATCAAGATCTTGTCAGCCAGATTTCACTCATCTTCATTCTGGTAACTATTAAAATGCAAAAGTACTTGTATTAACGTCTCGAGGCATTGAGAACTGATACAAATGAGAGACTAGTAAAACATTTTGTCACCAAGTGATAAAGGTCCAGGTAAAAATTCTCAGAAAACCAGAACGGACTAATTACTGTGAGGAATGATAACGAAGGGCACTAAACCTGTAACCATCCCTGCCTGTACGAAAGAAGGAGTTGTCAACAGCATCCACTTATGTTCCAAATTACTGAGCTAGCATGCAAAAATTTCCTGTTCTATTGACGGAAATAAGACCCCAAAAATAAGGTAGAGACAGAAGCATAAGATTACTTGATGGCAAATGAACATAAAACATAAGTCCCGAAGGGCACACTGACATAGACACAGATATCGTTCTAGCCAGTTTAACTCTTCAAAAGGAGAATTAGTGGCATAACTTACGAATCAACATGAAGAACTCTCTGGCCACTTCTGGCACATGCCGCTGCAATAATAGATTCAGGCAAACCTGAAAGGACACATGCAATTACAAACTTAGTATGCTATATTAAAAAATGAAATAAACTTACAACTGGGTTAGAAAGAGGCAATTCAAACAAAAGAAAGTTTACAATGTGAGCCACTGAAATTTTTAATACTCTCACTCTACTAAAATAATGAACACTATTTTGCGTTCATTAACGTTTTGCTATGACCACCTTGAATGCAACATTTGTGCCATAAAATTATTAAAAAAACCAACTCACCCATGTCACTTGGAAACTTTACCACCTCTGAGTTAAAGTTTGTTACCAGTGTCTTCTCTAGACATCTTGTTATCATAAACAGATTGAGCTCTTGCCAGCACAATACCCAAATTCTAACAGGATGCTCTGTAACTGCATCCATCCTGATACAGACAGGTATTATCTGAGGGCATTTTTGTGTACTTTTGTTCACTTCAGAGTGTCTGACAACGCAAAGACTGTGTAACAACCCATTAAAATGGTGTTTCTAAATGAAGAAATACATGGTAAGTATTGCATGCCCTGGTATATTGTCCAAGGATGCACTGGAAGGTGTGAGAGTATAAACCTGCTGGGATGGCATTAAACAGTTGTGTATGGCAGCCAGTCTCCTGCATGGGGCTGTCTCCTCCATATCATCTACTGACAAACATCTCTAGTGTGAACAGGTCTAAGAACTGTATTTAGACTTCGTTTCCAATTGAACTAATCGGTTTGCTCCAAAAGAGTGCCCAGGTGCATGCTCAATATTCTGCATGCAGACCAAGGCCCGAGTGTGATCAGAAAAGCTAAACTGACAGTGCAGGTGTACTTTCACTTCACTTCTAAGGGTAGTGTGAGGGACAGAACAAATCTCAGATGGTCATCCTTAAAGTCTGTCCCTATCAAAAGCTGCCATGTCATGCAACTATGCTGTCAAATCACTATGTTTTCACTATATTTAGGAAAGATACGTGGTTAAAAAAGACGAAAGGCTAGTGATCTTTCTCTACCAGCAGTACAGGCTTGGAATAGCACGTGATACTTGGAGGTTTAATGAAAAAACCAGGCTGTTCTCTAACTTCTCTTCCTACTCACCATATTTTTACATGCACAGCTAGAGGACTTGGATTTCTGAACAGATTCAGAAAAGTAGTATAGCTCACTACCTAAAAGGCTGTATGGCACTAGCTTCGCTAGAATCTCTTTTTAAATGATCTATTGGCTGTTTAAGCAGGTCATTCAGTAAAAGCAATTAAAATTCTACGGGACTGGTATTAGGAGACACTCAGGCTACATATTCAATTAAGACATGAGATGAAACAAAGCGAAAGGAGTGTTTCACTGATCTGATTTACCACGCAGCGCCAGAAGCAGCTGTAGTAGTACAACTGGAGAGAGACAGCACTGAAAGTTGACAAAGCAGGTGTGGTAGGGCACAAACTTCTTCGGCTAGCTGCATACCAAACATCATCTTAGTAAGAATTTCAGGCCTGCAGTTGTCTATTTCTTCAGAGAGACTACTGCCTTCACAAATGAATCAAAGGTCAGCATGTTGCCAATCTAAAGATAAAGTTAAAACTATAAATAAACTTAGTTTTCACTTACCTAGAGTAAGAAGCTGTTAAAACTTTACTGGGATATTAAGTACAATTTAGCACTCACACAGAGACAGGTACAAATCATTTTAAATGTCTGAGCTAGTCATTACCAATTCTAGAACCTGAAATGCAGCATAGAAAACACCTATTTTTTTTTTGCGGGACTTGGATACGCAAGACCATAGTTTCATGAACTCACTAAGCCAGCGAATGCAGACACAATCATCAAAATAAAGCAGTTGACCTCTCTGTCTTTATCTGTAGCCATTCCTGCCCTCCTTCCACATGAAGTAGACAATTTTTGACAGACCAGTTCCATGACAGTGTTGACAGTCCAAAAGTACAAATCCTTGTATCAATACAAGGAAGGAGTTTTAAGACAGGCGTGACATTTTCCAGGAAAACAGCTACAACTTCTACAACTTATCTGCAATTTCCCATTTTTAACACT